>NC_084737.1:27985497-28042997 GCF_033978785.1 Entelurus aequoreus
GTAATGTTACAGTGGCCACAAATATTAAATAAAACCTCTGCCTTGTTTTCATGAATACTTAGACTTACTACGCTACTGTACTTTGATGTCCGTCACTACGGTGGTACTTAAAGAACCAAGTTCTAAAGTAGTCATCCACATAATTACTTGAGTAAAAAACAAGTGAAAAAAGTACAGAGTAACTGGTGAGTAACTTTTGGTTGATTAAGTAGCGATTTTTAATGGTTCTTGGACTACAACCATACAACCATGAACTACATTACCACTATAAAAGATGCACATTTTACGGTCTCTTACGTTGTTATAACAGGGCTAATGTTAGCATATGCGCAGCTAAAACCTGAACAGTCAACAGCAACATGTTTTCTCTGTTTGAAAGTGGAATTCTTGTCGCCTGAAATGCAGTGGCGGGCTATGCGTTTCCCACCTAGGCCTTCAGTGATGTCCTAATTAGTCTGACTTTAATAAATACCCCTCAAAATACCATAATTGATGTCACCACATGACCACGGCTGGAGAAATACTATACAAAAACACACTTGTGCACTACTGGTCATTGAAGCACTTCAACAGTGTACTAGGCTATATTTTGGCACATTTAAAAATCAATGAACCCGCATCAGCATTTAAAACATACTTTACGTGATGCTGTCCAAATTGAAATAAATGTAAAGAACATATTAAATGTGGAAAAAATGTTCAATAAAATATTTGAACTTCTTCTTTGTGAGTTAAAAAAGTGAGAACCGATGATTTCTCTGTTGGGCTCCGCAGAGTGCCCTTCCTGCTTAGCAAATTACAATTTGTGATTGGATTCTCGCTTGGAAGTGACAAGTGAAAATCCAATCACAGTCACGTTTAGCGTAAGGCTACGTAGATGGGCTACTGTCAACAACTCATTGGTACTTTAACTTTGACTTAACTTAACTCGTGATCTGATTGGCTATCACAACTGTCTATCAACTGTCTATCCGGCAGAATTCCTACAGCAACAAGCTAGCTGAATTTTGATTGGATAAAAGCTCTAATGTAAAAACAAGCGACACTGGAGCCTAATAAGACATGAAGAGAATATGATGAATACTTAATGGAAAGTAGATTAAAATTAACTTTTATTTATCTATGATCATGATTTATGTTAGGGCAGCAGAGAAGGCCTTGCTGGCCCTAACAGCACACCACTGCTGAAATGTGAACATTTCTACTGACACAGATGACAGCGCATGATATAAAAGTTGTTTTTCCTAAGCTAACATTGAAGAGTTGTGTTGCCCAGTCTGACGTCTTGTCACTTCTCACAGTGTGTGGTTTGAGTGTGGTCATGTGACTGCCAGGCTCTGTTAGATTTGTGAAATAGAGTCAAAGGTAACTTGTGCTTATGTTGGATTGGTGAACAGAGTCATGTGACCGTGCTCGCTCGAAAAAGTCTCTCTAAGAAGCCAGATTAATGTGTCTTTGCAAGCAGAAATCAATAGATTGTAAATAAATATAATGCGCAACGTAACGTAGTAAAAGTAGCAGGGGGGTTTTCAGAAAAATCAAGTAAAAGTAAAAAGTTTGTTGCATTAAAACTACTCTGACAAGTACAATTTATCCTAAAAAAATAAATGTAACTTAGAAAATTTAGCAGGTTGCTACATTTACTTAGTTGTAAATGTAGCACATCGCTCTGGTCATGGTTTATTTAATTTGGACATGCTTGACATGTTTCGTTTAGGAGCATCACATGTTTACATTTGCAAATTGTCCGAAAACGAGTAGGAAGAAGCCTACTCTTTGGCCATATCTACTACTAATATTTTGTTCAAACAATGTGTTTAAAATGTTGACACATTTATATGTTTAGATTTTGTCATTAAAAGTTAGTTTTTTTTAGGTTTTCTAAATGGTAAATGGTAAATGGGTTGTACTTGTATAGCGCTTTTCTACCTTTTCTAAGGAACTCAAAGCGCTTTGACACTATTTCCACATTCACCCATTCACACACACTGATTTCTCTAATTAGTAGAGAAAGTGTAGCAGTAGATTGTTCGCTTATGCTTTGGTGAAAGTAAGAAAAGGGGATGGAAAAAATATATTAATACTTAATAGAAAATAAAATAGGTTAAAGAAATAAATCCATCCATCTTCTACCGCTTGTCCCTTTCAGGGTCACGGGGGTGCTGGAGCCTATATATATATATAAATAATAAAATAATATATGCTATATGATAATATATTTAATACAGTGATTAAAGATGGATGAATACATCAGTAAATAATGCAGTGAAGGTTTGACAGAAAGTTATCATTTATTTTAGAATTGATTAATAAATATATTACATCAATAATTGTCAAATCTATATTCTACAGGTATTATCATTATACAGTATTATTACTATAACTTGTCTGCTCTTGTGTCTACTTCTTTTACAGAGATTATGGAGGGAGGAGTACAGATTATTAATAATAAATACCTGAATTATGGCCCGTGGATCTACTGGCAAGATATAATAAGGGACAGCAATGCCCCTATTGACATCCGCTACAATGGACAGCGAGGTCTGCACTGCTTTTTCCCACAAAAAAAGTATTTTTTCAACACGTGAGCAACGTTGAATGCCGCTTTACTCATGTCTCAGGCGCGTGTCACAAATCTTGTGGGGATTACTGCTGGGGGCCTGATGAGCTGCACTGTCAAATCTGTGAGTGCACACAATCGCTGCCTTTCTCTTTGGAAACTTTTTTGGTGTTATGACATTCTGTGAACTTCTCTCCTCATAATGACGCACACACAACGACACAACAACACGTTAATGACCTATCCTACGCTCTTGTGTCTGGTTGCGTCTCAGTGACGAAGACGGTGTGCGCCCCGCAGTGCAACGGGCGTTGTTTTGGGGCGAGCCCAAGGGACTGCTGCCATATAGAGTGTGCTGCAGGATGCACCGGGCCTGTGGATGCGGATTGTTTTGTAAGTGACATGTTTATCTTGTCTATATTATAACCTAAATTTTCACATTGAATACAATACTAATCATCACTGAAGTGTGAGGTCAAACATTGTCCCCTGGTAGATACCAGAAGGCTTGAGGTGATCAGGCACAGAAGCTTGTAACAAAATCAGTTAAAATCCTTTTCTTGTCAGACTTCAGTTACTGATTTTTAGTACCGACGGTGGGACGGTAAAAAAAAAAAAGTATGAGGTGAGCAGAACATTTTTAAAATTAAACCAAATCATGTTCTAGAAAATAATTTTCTCAGGCAATGGGACAGGCCCCCTTAGGGATGGGTATTGAAATTGGTACTTATATTGGTACCGATCGAAGTCTGTCGGTACTACTGGGTACTAATTGACGTGAAATCAAACAGTGCCATATTTGGATACATTTTGCTGCACATGATGTCTTGTCCGATTGCAGACTCGGTTCAAGCACTTGGTCGGGAAACAAGCAGTCAGAACGGACTTAGCCCGACTGCGTCTGGTAAACACATTTCCATTGGATTTGCCATAGACAGGCTACCAATTAACATTAGCGATTTTATATGGCAAGTTCAACACCTCCAGATTTGGTAATGAAAACTACAACTAAGATGACACATTAAAGTGCTGAAAATTAAAAGTACCGGTGTCAAGAACCAGAAATTGGTACTGTATCAATTCAAATGTGAAAGGTAACCATCCCTAGTTTGGGTACCTTTGGCTTTGGTATGTCCTTTCTATTATTAACTGCTCACTATCACAAAACATGCATCAGTTACATTTTTATACACTGCTTAAAAACGTTTTAATGTCTCTCCTTTATTGTTGTTTATTTGACATGGATTTAAATCTGCTATGCACAATATTCGAAATTAATACACAATCTGAAGTGGTATAGAGAGAACTGCACTGCATCGTAATTTCAGTTGTTTCTAATAGCAATGTCCACAAGTAGGCTTTTTTGCCGATATCCGATATTCCGATATTGTCCAACTCTTAATTACCGATACCGATATCAACCGATACGATATATACAGTCGTGGAATTAACACATTGTTATGCCTAATTTGGACAACCAGGTATGGTGAAGATAAGGTCCTTTTTTTTTTTAATTAATAAAATAAGATAAATAAATTAAAAACATTTTCTTAAATAAAAAAGAAAGTAAAACAATATTAAAACAGTTACATAGAAACTAGTGATTGATGAAAATGAGTCAAATTAACTGTTAAAGATTAGTACTATTAGTGGAGCAGCAGCATGCACAATCATGTGTGCTTACGGACTGTATCCCTTGCAGACTGTATTGATATATTTTGATATATAATGTAGGAACCAGAATATTAATAACAGAAAGAAACAACCCTTTTGTGTGAATGAGTGTGAATGGGGGAGGGAGGTTTTTTGGGTTGGTGCATTAATTGTAAGTGTATCTTGTGTTTTTTATGTTGATTTAACAAAAAAAATAAAAAAATAAAATAAAATAAAAACGATACCGATAATAAAAAAAGCGATACCGATAATTTTCCGATATTACATTTTAAAACATATATATATTATCGACATCTCTATCCACAAGTCATCTGTCCACAGTGCTAAGTCGCTTCTAAGAGCTCTGCTATAAGCTCTGCTTCTTCCTACTCCTTTTCGAACATGCTGAATAGAGAAACTGGAAATTGTGATGTACGTTTGTATTATGTTGTATGCATGCATGTTCGAAATAAACTCAAACTCAAGATAGTAACCCTCACAATCGTGGCGATAAATACATTTGGTTTCTTCCAAGGATCATTATCACTGGAGGACTACAGGTATCGGAATGGCTGACCACACTACACACACACAGGGAGCAGGACAAGACAAGAAGCTAACCGCTAAAGCTTCAATAGAAAGTGAGGATCATCTATGGGGCGGCATGGCGTAGTGGGTAGAGCGGCCGTGCCAGAAACCTGAGGGTTGCAGGTTCGCTCCCCGCCTCTTGACATCCAAATCGCTTCCGTTGTGTCCTTGGGCAGGACACTTCACCCTTGCCCCCGGTGCCGCTCACACTGGTGAATGAATGATGAATGAATGATAGGTGGTGGTCGGAGGGGCCGTAGGTGCAAACTGGCAGCCTCGTTTCTGTCAGTCTACCCCAGGGCAGCTGTGGCTACAAAAGTAGCTTACCACCACCAGGTGTGAATGAATGATGGGTTCCCACTTCTCTGTGAGCGCTTTGAGTATCTGACAATAGAAAAGCGCGATATAAAATCTAATCCATTATTATTATTATTATTATTATCTAGCCAGATGTCGATACTATCAATACCTATTATAGTATCAGAATGTAAACGTTACAAAAGTGATTAGATTAATATATTTTTATTTTTATTATTATGACATATATTTTTTGGGGTGTTTTTTTGTAATTAAAAAAAAAAACTTGGGGTGTAAGTTTTTGAATACAGCAATGCTTCGAGGGCAAAAACCCAAATTATTTAAATGGAAATCAAAAAATTGTATGTAGCATTCAATACCACACATTTAATATATACCTATATTGTTAGGTTAATATCTCTCCGACAGTGTAATGGAAGTGTACAAAAGGAAGTGTCCCTTGAGTGTATATTACTTGGTTATTTTTATGTAGGCGTGTCGCCATTTCAACGACTCTGGAGCCTGCGTCCCTCAGTGTCCACAAGCTCTCATCTACAACAAGCAGTCTTTTCAGATGGAGACTAATCCAATTGCCAAATATCAATACGGATCCATTTGTGTCTCTCAATGCCCCGGTGAGTGTTGTATCCCGGCAACACACTTCAGCATTGTTTGGATCATTTTGATTCACGTTCATTCTCCTATTTGTTAGCTCATTTTGTAGTAGATGGGAGTTCCTGTGTGAGCGTCTGTCCCCCAGACAAGATGGAGGTAGAGCGAAAGGGACAGAGGCGCTGTGAGCCTTGCAGTGGTCTCTGCCCAAAAGGTTGGACACAACTAAAATTGTGCATCATTAATATTGAAATCATTATTTTGCTTTGTCCTGGCAGTGTGTGAAGGCACAGGTGCAGAACACAGGCAGACTGTGGACTCCAGTAACATTGACAGTTTCATCAACTGCACCAAAATCCAAGGAAGTCTTCACTTCCTGGTCACAGGGATTCTTGGGTATGTTTGTGCAAACACGTCAAGTACAGTCGTGGTCAAAAGTTTACATACACTTGTAAAGAACATAATGTCATGGCTGTCTTGAGTTTCCAATAATTTCTACAACTCTTATTTTTTTGTGATAGAGTGATTGGAGCACATACTTGTTGGTCAAAAAAAAAATTCATGAAGTTTGGTTCTTTTATGAATTTATTATGGGTCTACTGAAAATGTGACCAAATCTGCTGGGTCAAAAGTATACATACAGCAATGTTAATATTTTTGTTACATGTCCCTTGGCAAGTTTCACTGCAATAAGGAGCTTTTGGTAGCCATCCACAAGCTTCTGGTTGAATTTTTGACCACTCCTCTTGACAAAATTGGTGCAGTCCAGCTAAATTTGTTGGTTTTCTGACATGGACTTGTTTCTTCAGCATTTTCCACACGTTTAAGTCAGGACTTTGGGAAGGCCATTCTAAAACCTTCATTCTAGCCTGATTTACCACTTTTGACGTGTGTTTGGGGTCATTGTCCTGTTGGAACACCCAACTGCGCCCAACTGAAACAAAAATTAAGCTGTTTGGCCACAATACCCAGCAATATGTTTGGAAGAGAAAAGGTGAGGCCTTTAATCCCAGGAACACCATGTCTATCGTCAAGCATGGTGGTGGTAGTATTATGCTCTGGGCCTGTTTTGCTGCCGATGGAACTGGTGTAAACAGAGAGTAAATGGGACAATAAAAAAGGAGGATTACCTCCAAATTCTTCAGGACAACCTAAAATCATCAGGGCGCAGTTGGGTGTTCCAACAGGACAATGACCCCAACCACACGTCAAAAGTGGTAAAGGAATGGCTAAATCCGGCTAGAATTAAGATTTTAGAATGGGCTTCCCAAAGTCCTGACTTAAACCCCATTGAGAACATGTGGACAATGCTGAAGAAACAAGTCCATGTCAGAAAACCAACACATGTAGCTGAACTGCACCAATTCTGTCAACAGGAGTGGTCAAAATTTCAACTAGAAGCTTGTGGATGGCTACCAAAAGCGCCTTATTGCAGTGAAACTTGCCAAGGGACATGTAACCAAATATTAACATTGCTGTATGTATACTTTTGACCCAGCAGATTTGGTCACATTTTCAGTAAACCCATAATACATTTATAAAAGAAACAAACTTCATTAATTTTTTTTGTGACCAACGAGTATGTGCTCCAATCACTCTATCACAATAAAATAAGAGTTGTAGAAATTATTGTAAACTCAAGACAGCCATGACATTATGTTCTTTACAAGTGTATGTAAACTTTTGACCGCGACTGTATGTTGACAATTTCTCCCAGATGTGTTCATTACCGTAGTTACAATGTTTCTTTCAGTGGCAACTCCTGGTATAATACTGATATTGGAGCCATGAAAAACACTAACCTATTTATTAATAACCATCTGCAATGGACTTATGCTGTTTTTAAATTGAAGTACAATAGTAATTTGTTTTTTTTGTTTTTTTATAAACACTTAGTGGTCACAATAATTAATTAATTTAAGATCATGACGCAATAAGTTGAAGGATGCGGACATGTTTGTTACTCGATACAGTACTTTTTCACACACTTCTGCCTTGGAGACTTCTAAGTAATATAACTATAATTATTTGATACTTGTTAATATTGACAAATGCCATGTTTTAGACTGCAATGTTGTTCAATTAAAGACCTTTATTACTACATCTAGCTTGTGTGCTATTGTATGCTTAGCTGTTGTGTAGCTGCTAGCACCTAGTAGCATATGGCCTACCATGTTTACTTTTTTGTTAATGACTTCACTAAAATACAAGAAAAGACCAACTTTGTGTGCTTATTGGAAGACATTTAGTATATAATTGGCTGTCCAGCTTTGTCACAAGTAAATGCACTATAGGACTGCTTGTATCTGAGCCTATTATTAGAAAGTTTACATGCAAGGCGATGTAATCCATTACTTGTTTTTTGTTAATATTGGACTGATAGCCGACATAAATAGGTTTATATGACAGTGTTTCTCCCTGTTTCTGTCTTTTTTTGGGGTTAATTTTTTTTTATCAGAGACGATTTTAAGAAGATCCCACCTCTTGATGCTAAAAAGCTGGACATTTTCCGCACCGTGAGAGAGATAACAGGTATCATATCTCTTGAAATTCTACGCTTTGGTGCTGAACGTGTGATGATGTCCAATGTCCTTAACTGTGTGTTTAATTATCAGATATTCTAAACATCCAGTCATGGCCCAAAGAGCTCAGTGATTTATCAGTCTTTTCCAGTCTCACGACCATTCAGGGAAGGTCACTTTATAAGTAAGTTTTGTTTACATGATGTGCTTTTATCCCTCTACGCGTGTTCCTGTGTGTTCTGTTTCAATGAGTCACGTGATAGGATTTGTAGTCCAAGAGCACAACTTTAATTACATGATGTTGATAAAAGTAGCGACAATATTGTCCAATAAAAGTAAACACACATCACAGGCATAAACTAATGTGACCCAAGAGCCTTTTTTCTCAACAGTTAAATAAATAATTACTATTTTGACCTGAATATAAAACAATATCTCTTTCCTAGAAAAAGTCTAAATATTTATATGTGCCATCCACAAGCAAGTCAGAGCTTTTCTTCCTGTCGCATATATGGTGCATATGATACACCGCGGTAGCAAAAACATTTTAACATTTTTGTCTTAAAAATATATTTACAAAAATGTGTTTTGACAAAGATTCAGGTTGTCTTGTCAGCATTTTGGTTAATATTTTAAAAAGTGTCATATTTGTGCAAATATGTAAAAGTAAATGAACAAATATTTCCGCGTAACTGTCTGATGCGCAGAAGAAGTGGCAAGAATTTAAGAGTGCTGATCACAAACTAATGCGATTCCATAGTCCACCTTGCTTTTGTTAATTAGAAATTATAAACAATAGTTTACATATATATTATTATATTTAAATAAATGTACTACATGTACACTACTGGTCAAAAGTTTTAGAACAGCTCATTTATAGCAGTAAGTAAGTATGATATGTCCAAACATTTGAGTGGAATAAATTACTATAAATGGATTACTATCCATCCAACCATGTTCTACCGCTTGTTCCTTTAATACTAATGATATACTATTTACATTTTAATACTCTCATAAAAAATACCATACATTTACTCACAACTTTTACATCATTTGCTATCACTGTTGTTGTTGGAATGGATTTGAAATAAAGCAAACTGAACTGCAAATAACTATATGTTGTCACAGCACTTGGATTAAAGTTGAAAGTCTGCACTTCCACAATTGCATGCTGATTCATTTATTTGTTTATTTACAACACTGACAGCAAAGGATGTTAACTTTTTAAATTTTGGTTACATTTGAAGTACAAGTGAAATGTTTGGACATACTTATTGCTATAAATGAGGTGTTCTAAAACTTTTGAATGGTAGTACCACAAAAATCTGTTTTAATGTTTAAATTAGTGCTGTAATTTATTTATATTTTTAATCTGATTTATCATATTTATGAATTTGGAATATTCATAGGTTTTTACTCACTTTCATCATTTAAATTGCTTCAAAAAGAGCCCAATTTTTAGACACAAATGCAATATCATTGTCCGAATGTCAAATAGCAACATTTTTTTATGTTTTAATTAATGATGTCAAATGATTATTTTTTAATCAGATTAATCACACTTTTGTATTTAAATTAATAATGATTAATCACATGTTAAATCGTGATTGCATAATTTATATTAACCTAAACAAGAGCCCGGTTTTTAGGCACAAATGCAATGTCATTGTCAGAATGTCAGACAGGAAAAAATTTTAACTATTAAATTGAAGGCTTGTCATAATTGCTCAAAAGTTGGTACAATTTTTTTCTTAAATCCCATTTGGGTGTATATTGAAATCAAATTTGCCAGCGAACATAAAAGTCAGTCTCCTTACTCATCTTTGTACTAACGTATGCATTGACCTGATCACTGACCTTTGATACATGATTAATGTGATGTTTTTTTGTGATTAATCATATGATTCAACTCGTTATTTTTGACAGCTCTATAGTCAAAACATACTTGTTGACAGGATGTCATGGCCATGTCTGCCAAGTTTGTTCCAACGTGTAAACAGACAGAAAACAGTCAAATGATAATATGAAATATTTTTGTATTCTATGCAATCTTGTGAGAACACTTTGAAGCATCACAACAATTTTTAGGCTTGATGTGTTTTCATCCACCCTTTTGCATCAAAGACGCTTTTCCCTGATGGTGATGCACATACCCACCCTCACCTCGCTGGGTCTGCGCTCTCTCCAAGAGATCAGCGATGGCAGCGTGTACATCAGTCAGAACGCCAAGCTGTGCTACCTCCACACTGTCAACTGGGCCAAGTTGTTCAGAGGGCGCAGAGTCCAAGTCAACAACATCAACACCAACAGGCCACTGGTGGAATGTGGTAAAGTGTCCTCTTCTGCTGCTGCTGGATATTTTTTTTCCGCTTTGCTTTGAACGGATTATTTTCTTCGTTACAGTTGTAGAGGGGCGTGTGTGTGACCCGTTGTGCTCAGACTCCGGTTGCTGGGGCCCGGGGCCTGACCACTGTCTCTTCTGCAAGAACTACAGCCGAAATGGCACTTGTGTGGAGAGCTGTCATTTTCATACTGGGTCGGTTTCCTGTAGCTGGTAGTGTTGTTAAAAAGTGTCTCTGTCTAATATTGACTTTTGGTTCCAAAGAGCCCCAAGGGAATTTGCCGGGTCTGACGGAGAGTGCGTTGCCTGCCATTCAGAGTGTAAAGCTCAGCATGGAAAAGTCAGCTGCCGTGGACCGGTAAACACTCACATACTGAATTGTGTCAACTTACTGAGGAGACATGTCCCCTGTACTTTTAATGTCCAAAAATAACGTAACACAATTGAATGGAGACAAGTCAAACACTTGTGCCAGGCGGAAAACCGCCGCTCAGAATTTAGACCGCCCACAAGCTCATTGATTGGCTTTCTCGGGCTGCCTTCTTCCCATGTGACAATGATTACCGGCATGGGCAGCTATGTAATTAGAGGTCAGATGCGATTTAAGCGCGAGTCACGATCATTCAATTGAGTGACATATTTGAGATAGTTAGCGTGTCCGCCCTGAGATCGGTAGGTTGGAGTTCAAATCCCAGCCGAGTCATACCAAAGACTATAAAAATGGGACCCATTACCTCCCTGCTTGGCACTCAGCATCAAGGGTTGGAGTTGGGGGTTAAATCACCAAAAATGATTCCCGGGCGCGGCGCCGCTGCTGCCCACTGCTCCCCAAGGGGATGGGTCAAATGCGGAGGACAAATTTCACCACATCTAGTGTGTGTGTGACAATCATTGGTACTTTAATTTAATCTTTAATAAAAATCATTTAAAAACGTTTGCTGTGTCGCTGTTAAACTGGTGAGTAAGATCATAAACTTTTTCAAACACCACTTTTGTATAATTCCCGTCCTGTGAGACACAAGTAAAAAAAAAGGGGCCCACTCAAATATTACCACTGAATTAGTAATCTTACTCTTGATTTTAACAGTAGCCAATAATTTTATATAACCTACTCACAGTTTGCAACCTTATCGAAATATATGAAACTATGTGTTAATCGCACATATTATTAATGAACACATTAACTTTAGGTTTAAAAAACAAGGAAATATACATTAACCTACAATTATGTTGTATAAAAAAAATGTACTGAATAATTAATAAATATTTTACTTAACTAAACTGTCACAAAAAAAAAGTGCAAATGAAAAATGTTGCCTCACCACTTTAGTCATAATTTTTGTGCTGCTCTATGACTTTAGTTACAGACTTCTTGTGTTTGTTTGAGGTTGTCATTACTGCCTCAAGTGGTGGAAAAGTGTATTATAACTTAGGACAGACCACAGCTGCGAAACGGATATTTGTAGTTCCAGAGAGTGCTCGCGGCCCAACAATGAGCTGGTTACGAAACACTGATTATTAACAAACCTAGTAGCCTTACCATTGTGAAAAATTGTAATTTGCTTAGAGCCCACAGTCATTTCCTTTTAATTTGTTATTTTGCAATAAAAATAAGCAAATAATTTATTTATCATGTTTTCTTGACAATACAAAAACATGCCTGTGAATAGATTTAAATTTGAGTCAAAGAGAATTAAAATTGTTTTTCCCAGATAAAAAAGGAGAAAATAGAAAATTAATCCTCCAAGCCATGCCCCCTTATTCTTTTTTTAAATTACTTTATTGCAATGATTTCACAAAATTATAAAATATCTTATCCTTGAAAATTGCTTTTTTTTCTTTTTTTTTTTTAAAATAAATAGGCAATAATAATTACAATAAATGTCACATACTCAAGCCAATTGTGTCTTCTGAACTCAAAATGTGGTGCGTGGCTGCAGCAGACTATTGCAAACACACAAGCCCACAACCTCTCTCTGTCAGGGTGCATATGAGTGTGTGGCATGTGCCAACCTCCGCGATGGTCCATACTGTATGTCCTCTTGCCCAGCTGGGGTGGATGATGGACAGAGAGGACTCATCTTCAAGTACCCCAACAAAGAAGGTCACTGTGAACCATGCCACCAAAATTGCACCCAAGGGTGAGATGCAGACTCACAAAATGTGTTTTACACCTTCTTCACATAAACTATAAGTGATATCCAGAATCTGTGTGTTACAGATGCTCAGGCCCAGAACTCAGTGGTTGTTTTGAGACGGTCAGACTGGCAGCCAGCAGGTTAGTATTTAAAGTGTTAGTGTCGTTAGTGTACAAAGCTACACTGACTGGTTGTTAAATGAGGGATGGTGTTTGTAAAATAAAGCACCATTCCTGAAATCATCATCAGGTTGCATGGTCAGCAAATAAAAAGCTAGGTCTAATATTTTGGCGCTAGACAAAACAGGAAACCAAAATATTGGAAACAGCTCTCACTATGATGTAGTTCAGTTGTACACCGCTGCAAAGTAAAACCACAGTAATAAAGTTATTGCATAACTCCGTGACAGTAACATAACCAAACATTATAAATGCAACATATAATAGAAGATGTCTTTGTTGTGTGCTTACATTACAGCAGAAGTGGGTATGAAAGAGGCAAAAATTGTACTAAAGTAATAGTACTGTTACAGTTCACAGCGCTTCACTTCTTCCACATTTTGCTATGTTACAGCCTTATTTCAAAATAGAATACATTAATTTTGTCCTCAAAATTCCACAGACAATACCCCATAATGACAATCTGAAAAGTTTTTTTTTAATTATTTTTATTATGTTAATTTATTCAAGCTAAAAAAATCACATGAAATAAGTATTCACAACATTTGCTCAATACCGGTACTTTGTTGATTCACCTCTGGCGGCAATTACAGCCACAAGTCTTTGTGAATATGATGCCTCAAGCTTAGCACACCTATCTTTGGGCAGATTTGCCCGTTACTTTTTGTAGCACTCTATCAGCTTGGAAGGGATACGCTGTTTAGTTTCCAGGATGTCTCTGTACATTGCACTGCATTACAGAAGAGACAGCAATGTACAGACTACATTGAAATACTATCGCTAGTCTGATCATTAGCAGTGGAGGCACAAAATATAGCTGCAATTGTCTGCCGACCAGCAATTATAGCTTTTATCTTTTTCTCTAGGGGCCTTTTTGCTTTGTTTTTTTTCTGCTTTTTAACTCGTCAGATGCAGCATGTATGCGCAGACGCCGTTTGAGCAACAGAGAAAGACATTTAAAGTATTTAAAGTCAAGTAAAACACCATCAACATGAATGAGCACTAGATCAAGCAGTGGAAACTTGGGTTTATTTACTATCAAGTTCATATATTTAGTTGTTGAAATTAAATCTGTTTTGGTAGCAGCTAAGCGAGCATGTTGCGAGAGCGGTGTACACGTGATCACATCTGCGCTGAGCAGATGCCCAGAAGCTAGGGTAGAAATGACGTCTATATGGTTTGCTGACGACAATGTTTCTTTTCCCCAAATCTTACTCTGTTTGATCCAATTTTTATGGATCTATTGTGGGAGCAAAATGATCGCACAATCTATTTTTAGTCGCAAATGCGAGTAAGTTGGCACCGTACAGCCCTGAGAGCAAATTTTAAATTCATAATATTTTGTGAGCTACTGAGTGAGTTACTGTGCATTAGTGTACAATGGTTATCCACAAGAACATCCCGCTGACTTGACATCAACCTTAGTGGAGCATGTGTTTTATCTGATCTTCTTGTTGCCGCTGCCACAGGAACCAACATCATGACATCATTATCGCACTTTACTTAGCTCTATTTCTGACCTTTTTCGCCCCACATCCCCACCCTATCATCTCCTTCGCTCTGAAGTGGCCAGATCACAGGCATCGCATTAGGTGTGCCAGCTGGCTTGATATTCTGCCTAGTGTTGTTTTTCCTGGGCGTGCTGTACCATCGAGGCCTGGCCATTCGCCGCAAGAGAGCCATGAGGAGGTACCTCGAGAGCGGCGAGGTGAGTCAATCAGCGGCCCTTAGCCGTCTTTGCGTCAATAAACATGTGTTCATGTGGGGATTATTCTTGTGTTTTGGCAGAGTTTTGAGCCACTGGGTCCCGGGGAGAAAGGAACCAAGGTTTATGCTCACATTCTGAAGCCATCAGAGCTAAAAAAGCTCAAAGTCATCGGGTCGGGGGTTTTTGGCACCGTGCACAGGGTATCAAAGAACTGGCTGAACAGGTGATGAATATGAAAATGGGTACGTTTTTACAGCTGTATATCTGCTCCAAAGGGTTTTTGGACTCCAGAAGGAGAAACGGTAAAGATCCCTGTGGCTGTCAAGACCATTCAGGACAGTTCGGGCCGTCAGACCTTCACGGAGCTAACCAATGTGAGACTTTGACTATCTTGAAAAGTGGACTATAGGTAACTTGTTGCATCTCCAATCTCTGCAGCACATGCTTTCATTGGGCAGTCTGGACCACCCCTACATAGTGAGGCTCCTAGGAATTTGTCCTGGGTCCAGTCTGCAGCTGGTGACTCAGCTGAGTTCACTTGGCTCCTTATTGGAGCACATCAAGCAGCACAGGAACAGCCTGGGACCCCAACGCCTGCTCAACTGGTGTGTGCAGATAGCCAAAGTAGGTACAAATGGACTGACAATCTTTTATGTTTCCTTAATTAGAGTAAAGTTGTGACATATTCTTGTCTCAGGGGATGTACTACTTGGAGGAACACTGTGTGGTGCACAGAAACTTGGCTGCACGCAACATCCTGCTGAAAAACAACTACCAAGTTCAGATTTCGGACTACGGTGTAGCTGATCTCCTTTATCCTGACGACAAGAAATATGTCTACACCGACAACAAGGTTGAGTTTCTTGGACATTTTGTTATCAAACTACATCAATCGGAGCTAATTCACTTGAACTAATGCAGACGCCAATCAAATGGATGGCTCTTGAAAGCATCCTGTTTGGAAGATACACCCATCAAAGTGATGTCTGGAGTTACGGTGAGATGCTTTATTTTTATTAGCAAACTTCAGAAAATTCTCAAGTTTTGAGTAATCTTTCTTCCAGGGGTGACAGTTTGGGAGATGATGTCGTTCGGGGCGGAGCCTTACGGTTCCGTGCAGCCGCAGGAAGTGCCGGGCCTGCTGGAGAAAGGCGAGCGTCTGTCACAACCTTACATCTGCACCATAGACGTCTACATGTTCATGGTCAAATGTCAGTACCACCACACCTACTAGTGATGCACATAATCTTTCACATACAAGATGGTAAACGCAACTGTTTCCTTTTCAGGTTGGATGATTGATGAAAACATAAGACCCACCTTCAAAGAGCTGGCAAGCGACTTCACTCGCATGGCAAGAGATCCACCCAGATATCTGGTCATCAAGGTGATGCCATTACTATTTCACTCAACTCTAGCTTCAACACTAACGTGTTTACTGAAAGGACACATAGGGACCAGATGACCGAAATTTCACTAACAAGTTCAATCAATCAAAGTTTATTTATATAGCCCTTAATCACAAGTGTCTCAAAGGGCTGCACAGGCCACAACGACATCCTCGGCCCAGATTCCGCATCAGGGGAAGAAAAAACTCAACCCAATGGGCACAATGAGAAACCTCGAAGTCCGAATCATTAAAATGATCGCTTACGCTCCTCTCGCTTGATACGCCCCATTTTGCTTGAATCAATTTGACTGGAGCGGTCCATACTTTCCTCATATTCCAAACATTTGGAAATGTATGCAGGTTGACCCCCTTCTTTCTTTGTATTGCTACAACCTGCAACAATGCACTTGGCAGACATGTTTGACCATACCTTCAAATTCCGAATGAAAATAACATGATTCGTGATGAAGATGATACCTACACTACACAATATGAAATTGCCTCCAGTCTTCTGTAGGTGATGTCAGCTGGCCATAGTCACCAGGAGGAATTTTACCACAGAGATCTTTTTTAGGTCCAGAACTATGAAATAAGTGCCAATGTTGTCAGCATTGGAGGAGCCCTTTTAATTGTGTTGTTGTGCAGCTGGAGGGACAAGATGGCGGCTCACAAGACGTCCATCGCAGAGATTCCGAGCGAGGACTGCTCCACCCAGATTTGGTCAATGAAGATGAGGAAGGATTGGAGGATGGTTTGGCAACACCTCCTCTGCAACACTCTCCGTCATGGAGTCTCCCTCGCTCTAGGATAAATTCCTACAGGGTAACTGAATACATTTGGATTTGGCCCGTATAGACATCGCTATTAGAGTCATTGAACCATTTTGCTCTGTGATTTGTAGAGTGGTGCATCTCTACCAGGCCCTGTTGGATACCTTCCAATGACTCCAAGTCCTTTAGAAAGCCTTCGCCAGGTGGGATCAAC
This sequence comes from Entelurus aequoreus, assembly GCF_033978785.1. Taxonomy (NCBI): domain Eukaryota; kingdom Metazoa; phylum Chordata; class Actinopteri; order Syngnathiformes; family Syngnathidae; genus Entelurus; species Entelurus aequoreus. The sequence continues at coordinate 28,002,470 of NC_084737.1, forward strand.
ACACACACACACACAAACACGTGCACAGGCGCAGAATCTGGAGCATGTTTTCACAAACAAAATAAAGGATTTTGTGCTTAAAGGCAATGTACAGTCAGTTGTGGAAATGAATCCAAAAGTGAGTACATCCCTTCAGCAAGGCACTTCACACTGGGATCTGCTTGCAATCCAGCTCAGTTTCCCCTTTACAGTACATATTAGAATGTATATCTCCTTCAACGAACTGCAGCTCCCCAAGGCCAGTGTTACGACGAATTGAGCTGCTTTGTCAAAAAGAGCAACCCAACGCTACTGAGCATGCTCATCAACACTAAAGTTTTCCTCTAAACTAATTAGTATCAAAATTATCTACCGGTACTTTGTGTAGATTTTGTGTAGACTTACCTCATGTAGACTTTGTCACTTGCGCTACAAGTAAATATTATTTTAAATTATATTTATTTCATTATGTTCTCTGACCAGTAAACATGCCGACACTTACAGAATGAGGAAGTTTATATTGAAGCAAATAACGGAAGCCTAGATTTTCATTCATTCATTCATTCATTCATTCATGTATTTACTTGACCGGGACGGTACAATTAAACATTGCTACCCATAGGTATGTCAAAGTACATAAGACTTCTAGCAACAGGCTAATTTGCAACCCTTGTCCCTGATTAGGCTTTTAAAAAAAGATGAGAAAAGTGAAAAACACATACAAAAGGATTAAGACAAGTACAAAAATAAAAACACATTGACAATTTTTATGTATGTCGCTTTGGATAAAAGCGTCTGCCAAATACTTAAACATATATAAACACCTGAAAGTCTTTATATCAGCTAAAACCACCAATCTGTTTCACTGGATTCAGAATAAAACCAAATGCTGTCTTACCCAACAATGTTAGTATTTGAATATTGTTACTTGAAGACTTATTCCTGGTTACAATTATACTGTTAAGAAAGTATTGTCTTATACTTTGCCTAAAATGAGAATGCATCATAATCAGTGGCGGCTGGTGAATTTTGTTTTAGGTGGGGCTGAAAGTTTGTAAACCAAACCCCTGTAGGGGTGTCATCCTCCCCCAGAAGATTTCTTTGTGATTCTCACATACAAATATTGAAGATCTTTGCTCCTTCTCAACTTTGTGGTAATGTTATTTTCATAAAATACAACCAATAGTATGTTAATGTTTGTTTTTCCAAATGTGTTTATTCTGTAAAGGAATGAGTTAAATGTTTAAAATTGTTTAAACTATTAAAATGACTGGTTAAAAGTGCTATTATGAATTGCAATGTCAGCACCATTTTTTTTCCTGCAATTTCAAATGCACTTGTTTTAATAAATAAATACAGCGTTTTAAAAGCATACACAATCTGTGTAAAAATATTAGTCTGTGGTTAAAAGGACTTGAAAGGACTCGAAACTCAAAATGCAGGACTTGGGACTTGACTTGAGACTTTCTAGTCTTGACTTTGGACTTGACTCGGGACTTGCCTGTCTTGACTCGGGACTTGACTCGAGACTTGAGGGCAAAGACTTGAGACTTACTTGTGACTTGCAAAGCAATGACTTGGTCCCACCTCTGGTGCATACTACACCCAGTTCTAGTGCTCACACTTCTGATTTTCCTTAAGCCACTTTTTCAGTTTTGTGGAGAAAAGTTTAATGTCCGACTGTGACTTTAACTCCATTGGCAAGAGTTCCACAGATGTGAGGCCTTCACTGAGAACGCAGACTGACCCAGAGTCATCTGACGCCTTTTCACTCTGCAGCTCGAGTCTGCATGCACACCTTCACTACTGTATCTTTGTATTTCTTGACACATCACATCAGGGGCTAATCCATTAAGACACTTAAAAATAGCTTTTAAAAATGAGAAATTTATAAAATTATCAAAACTCATCATGTTATATTTTTGGGTAATATAGCAGTGATGAGGGCAGCACGGTGGTACAGGGGTTAGTGCGCCTGCCTCACAATACGAAGGTCCTGGGTTCGATCCTGCGCTCGGGATCTTTCTGTGTGGAGTTTGCATGTTCTCCCCGTGACTGCGTGGGTTCCCTCCGGGTACTCCGGCTTCCTCCCACCTCCAAAGACATGCACCTGGGGATAGGTTGATTGGCAACACTAAATTGGCCCTAGTGTGTAATTGTGAGTGTGAATGTTGTCTGTCTATCTGTGTTGGCCCTGCGATGAGGTGGCGACTTGTCCAGGGTGTACGCCGCCTTCCGCCCGAATGCAGCTTAAGATACTCTTAAATATATCTGAGCTTCATTTCTATAGTGCTGTCTCTAGCGAAGATACTGATAATACCAATAAAAAACAGTCTCTGAAACGTGAGGAGTGTACCCAATGTGTTCTGGATAAATATATAAAAATGAAATAGAATGTTTTCAAAATAGTAACACCACAATAATATTAAATATTAGAAATACAAAGGTAACAATGCAGCCTGTTCACCAAGCTTGTGTGTGATAGCAAGATTAAATATTTTTAACACATATAGAGTTTGACAAAACATTTTAACATTGCAAAGAAGTGGGCCAAATAAATAACTTTTTTTGAGATTTAGAAAACTGTGACTTTGCTGCCACCTGCAGGACTCAGGCCTTAAACCCTGCAAGGGGGTTGAACTCTTTCTTGTGCTCTAACGTGGGTTTTTGTGTTAGCTTGCAGTGACACAGTGATGCTCACATTGACAGGAAAAACAAAAAGGTTACTTTATTCGTGTAGTGCCTACATTTTATTAATGATTTCCTACAACAGAATATGTTAGGCCAGTGGCTCTCAAACTTTTTTCCCCCATTACCACCTCAGAAAACATTTGGCTCTCCAACATTAAAATATAGTAGCATAGCAGGCCTACGTACTCATAAAAAACAAGGCAGAGGTTTCATTTAACAAGTATATTTAATATTGTTGACCACTGTAACATTACACACAGTTTGAACAGTAACACTGAGGAGGTTGTCTGAGACACCACTTATCTACCACACACAACACTGTCCTTTCAACCATTCCTAAAAGACTCTGCGATTTAGCCTCCAACAAATAACAGGAGTTAGAAACATTCCGGTCACCTTCTGTGACCAGAATGCCATTTGTGTCATTTCTTTACAAATGAATGTGTCATGTCTGTGATCATGTTTTGTTTGGCCATATGCTGTTTTGGTTTTTGGACTCTTTTTAGTTCCTGTTTGGTCACCATAGCAACCCATTAGTTCGACCTGCTTCACGTTTTCCCTCACGCACCTGTTGTTAATCATGTCTGTGTTATTTAAGCTTGTCATTTTCTGTTGGTCGGCCTGGCGACATTAACTCTGTTAACTCTGTTACCCTGGTCATTCATGCTTGTATTACATGCCATAGATTTCATGCTTTTTGACGTCACAGTAAGTGTTATTTATTTCATGTTCATAGTTTTTTGCCCAAGTGCTAGTGTTGTTTTCTTAGCCAAGTTTGTACTTCCGCCTTGTGCGCGTCTTTTGTTTCTTTTGTTGGTGTAAAAATAAATCATGTCTTTACCTTCACGCCTTGTCCACTCCAACGATTCTTGCATCTCGGGAAAACGAACAATCCACAGGCCACGTCCTGACAGAATGGAATGCTAACGTGGGGGATTCCGACTATTATTGGCTGGTAGTAGTCGATCCACAGCAATCGTTCTGCCACACAATTACCCCAATGCTAACAAGGGGAAAATACACTTCAACGACTGTCTTTGGCTTTGACATTCAAGATTTCTTTTGTTTTCATCTGAGCAGTTGTTTTTCTCACTACAATAGGGTGAAACCATCCTTAACCAAGCACACCCTCCTGGTTTTGGAGTAAAAATATTTGGGGTTCTGGCACAAGCCGATAGACTAGATCTGACCAATTTAAGTCTATGAGCATGAACTGATAAAGCCTACTGATGTATTGGCACCAGCCGCTAGACTAGAACTAACTTACCTAAGCCTAAGTCTAGATCTGACTAATCAAAGTCTTTGAGCACCAACTGATGAAGCCTACTCGGATGAAAGGCGAAACGTGTTCTAAGACAAACCAAACAGTCCAGTTGTGATCAATTGAACGCCCTGGGATAATACTGTGTTTGAATATTTAATTAAGTGATTCTTTGGCGTACACCACTAGATTGAGCCCGCCAGCCACTACAGTTTGAGAATCCCTATGATAGGCGATTGATCTAATACAGGGGTGTCAAACGTAAGGACGGCGGGCCTCATCATCAGGCCCAAAAAAAAGGTTTTATCCGCCCGGCGAGATGTGCTATGTGCCGTGTTAAAGTATAGGCAACACTTCCGTGTATGGACACAAAGTGATAGTGATAGTAATGATACAAAATGTGGCTTGTCACGATCATGATATTATTGTCAAAGATGTTGTTGCAAATGTAACCTGTGACATTTATACACAAACAAATGCTTTTGATAATCTGTACATTTTGTGTTGTCCTTATGACTGGGGACACATTTTTTGTGTGCACATAAATATGCTGAAAATAATATGTATCCCTTTTTAACTTCATGTGTGATGAATGAAATTCCAAATTCACAAGTTTTGTTGTAGATGAAGCTACATATGTCAGAATAAACCACATGATGTTAGTACATCAGTTGAGGTACATGAGTAAATTACATTAATAACATCATAATTTGAGTTTGATATTATTACTCATTTCCTCTTCTGACAGATTAAATATTAACACCAATGGGAGCATTTTAAAACTCTGCCAGACTATTTTCCACCTATTTGACTGATGAACATTATTACATCATTTATTCAGAAAGTATAAATAACAACAAATGAAGATAGAATAATATTAACTGCAACATGTAAGTGAAAAAAACAACATTATGATTTGTACATTTTCAGAATGTGCTTGGTCTATTTTTAAACAAAGAAAAACATTTGAAGTTTTCTTTATTTTTAAGTTATCGTGCCGTGATTTTGCCAGTCAGGCCCATTTGGGGATAGATTTTCCTCCATGTGGCCCCTAAGTTTAAACGAGTTTGACACCCCTGATCTAATACATTCATTTCACGTCCTACCACTGCTTTACAATTTGCTTTTTTATTTTAGTTGTGGTTCCAGAGGTCCCGTCGGAGCTCGGTGAGAACGTTACCGGAGAGGTCAGAGATGAGGGGGAGTGGTATGGAGGCAGAGCTGCGTGAGGAAGGCCTAAGGACTGCAGGTGCTCCTCACAGGGTTCGGCTTGGCTCTGAAAGAGGTCCTCCCCGTTTATCCATCAACCGACACAGGAAGCTCTCAACAGCATCAAGTCCATCCTCGTACAAGGTGTGGACGGCAGGAGAGGAGGAGGAGGAGGAGGTGGACCACTATGGTTACGTCCTTCCTGGGTCACCTGGCACTCCTCTAAGAGGTAAAAAAAAAATTAAAAAGGATACGGCATGTGCATTATTTGTTTAATGTTCCATTTTCTTATGTTAGGGCTCCCAGTTTGCAAAGTCAACCATTCTGTGCAGAGAACCTTAAGGTTAACAAAGATGAATCTGCCACTTTTGGTGAAAACTACACCCATGGAGTATGAGGTGATGAGCCATACTCACTCAACAAGGGATGTCTCCTCACTGAATGATGCCCCGTTGGTGGCTCATAGAACCTCACCGTTGCCCTCTCCAATTGTCAAGACTCTTTTACCTGTAGAGGATATGTCCAATGAAGACCTCACCTGTCAGCGGGTAAATGAGGACTGTGGTGGCAAAATACACTCCACTGAGAAACATCACCTAGAGCAGATCCAGGCTTTGGAAGACTGCGTGCAGCTCCCACAGGTAAAAGTCAGGTATGAATACATGGATATCAGACGCTCTGACTCCAAAGAGGAAGAGGAGCTGGCACAGGAGAGACATGAAACATCTGCAGCAGAGCCAGAAGACACCACTGAGGAAGAAGAACACCAATTAGGAGATGAAGACACAAATAAACAACAAACACTTGAGGGGAATAAACGTTTGCACGTGCCAGATGTGGTCAAAGATGAGGGAGAGGAGGACTATGAGGAGATGTCCACATTTGAAGGGATACCCAATGGGTGGGAGCAGGCAGACTACCAGAATCTCCCCGTAAAGGGGGAGGTGGGCATGGGCAGCAGCAGGTGTGCAGGGATCGGGGGATACATCAAGGTGTGTGCTGGCTTAGGCGAGCCCGGCAGCAGCTCATCGTTTGACAACCCCGACTACTGGCACAGCAGAATGTTCCTGAAGCCAGATGCTGTACGTACCTAATCATGTGGACTGGGACATGCGCCTGCTGTAACTGTAATCACGGCGCTCTCTGAGTGGGGATATTGTGGAACATTTTTTTAAAGCATCAAGTGAAGGGAAAGTTTCATTTAACAGTGTTATGATGCATTCAATGAGACGATGAGCTGGAGCACACAATAAGTATGAGGCACGAGTCATACCAGAGACTATAAAAATGGGACCCATTACCTCCCTGCTTGGCACTCAGCATCAAGGGTTGGAATTGGGGGTTAAATCACCAAAAATTATTACCGGGCGCGGCACCGCTGCTGCCCACTGCTCCCCTCACCTCTCAGGGGGTGAACAAGTGGATGGGTCAAATGCAGAGGACAAATTTCGCCACACATAGTGTGTGTGTGACAATCTCTGGTACTTTAACTTTAAATTTATGTATATCTGCATTTTGTACATTTCCTTTTAGCATGAATAACTGAACTATTTTGTGAGTATATGTCATCTTTGTTTTACCAATGTATCTATATCAAACAAATGTTTACATTATCTTGACATGTGCTTTTCAGTAAAAAAAAAGTGATTAAATCCAAATGTATGTGTGAATTATTCAATAATGATTGATTATAACAGAGATAATTACCTCAAGGAGAGATTAGTTTTGCACTTTTGGGAAAATCTAAATCATGCTTAAGTGCTACTATGTACTCCTTAATCAAATTGGTAATGAAAAACAGCTATTAATGATATTGATTGCCCCCCCCCCAAATTCTACCCTAAACCCAAAGGTTGTTGCCCCTTACACAAACTTTGTGTATGTTTCTGTGCACTAAAAACTAATTATTGCATTGATTTGGTTGAAATCAGCTTTTTAAAACTATAAGTAACATGTGTCAAACTCAAGGCCCGGGGTCCATATCAGGCCCACCACATCATTTTATGTGGCCCGCAAAAGCCTGAAATTAATGAACGTCTATTCTTACTAAATGTATCTGTTTTTAAAATTTTGACAGAAAAAACTATTTGTACTGCATGCATGTATGTATTTTAAACATGATGTAATATTGCAACAAATATTATATTATCATACAGAACATGCTACATTTTTTGTCAAAATCAAAATAAGTACTCGAAGTATCTGCATGACTCATGATTTAAAGCAAGTTATCCATCAAATTGTACAGTGTAAAAAATATTTTTACGGTTAAAAAAAAAAACAGAAAAAAAACCTGTAAAAAACTAAATTTTACTGGAAAAAAACGGTGGTATTATTTTTCCATTTGCAGTAAGACACTATAAAAACAACTGTAGAGTTTACAGTATAAACAGTAGTACCGTTTCCATTTCCATTTATATATTGTAAAAAACAGGGTTGCACGGTGGTACAGGGGTTAGTGTGTGTGCCTCACAATAAGAATGTCCTGGATTCAATCCCCTGGCTCGGGGTCTTTCTGTGTGGGGTTTGCATGTTCTCCCTGTGACTGCTTGGGTTCCCTCCGGGTACTACGGCTTCCTCCCACCTCCAAAGGGGATAGGTTGATTGGCAACACTAAATTGGCCCTAGTGTGTGAAAGTGTGAATGTTGTCTGTGTTGGCCCTGCGATGAGGTGGCGACTGGTCCAGGGTGTACTCAGCCTTCTGCCCGAATGCAGATGGGATATCAATCTGCAAAATTACACAGTTACACAGTTCTAAAAATTTTTTAATTCTAACTAAATTAATGATTTACCACTTTAGTCATAATTTTTGCGCTTTAGAAACTTCTCTATGACTTGAGCACCAGACTTCTTCTGTTTTTGTGTCATTACTGCCACAAGTGGTGGAAAATGTGTATTACAGCTGAGTATTGCTGCGACCCAAACGGACCATCGTCTACCTCTTGTCCCTCTTGAGGTCGCGGGGCTGGAGACACCCTAGACCAGTGGTCCCCAACCTTTTTGTAACTGCGGACCGGTCAACGCTTGAAAATTTGTCCCACGGACCACTAAGTGGTAAGTGGTATTTTTTTTATTTTTTTTATTTTTTGTCATAAAAAAATACAATCATGTGTGCTTACGGACTGTATCCCTGCAGACTGTATTGATCGATATTGATATATAATTAGACTTAGACTTAGACAAACTTTAATGATCCACAAGGGAAATTGTTCAACACAGTAGCTCAGTTACAATGATGGAAAGTGCAAGGATGGAAAGGACAATGCAGGTATAAATAGACTAAATATAGTAATATAAAATCTAACATACATATAAGAATATATACATAATATGTGTACAGTATATTATATATACTGATATATATTATGTCCATAACATATATACAATATGTAACAATTACCATGTACAATATTACAGTATATGTGACAGCAGCAGCATAAAATAGAGAGTAGATCCAGCAGATCCAGTAATGTAGGAACCAGAAATATTAATAACAGAAAGAAACAACCCTTTTGTGCGAATGAGTGTGAATGAGTGTAAATGGGGGAGGGAGGTTTTTTGGGTTGGTGCACTAATTGTAAGTGTATCTTGTGTTTTTTATGTTGATTTAATTATTTAAAAAATTAAAAATTGTTAATTTCTTGTGCGGCCTGGTTCCAATCTATCCACAGACCGGTACCGGGCCGCGGCCCGGTGGTTGGGGACCACTGCCCTAGACAGCTAAGGAAACAGATACTTTTGGCGGCCCTCCAGGAGGCCCTAGCGGCCTAACAATGGTTAAGAAATACTGGTCTAAAGCGAAATAATTTGAATAAGCATGGAACAATAGCTCCCACCATAACAATGAATCTATGTATATCAGGCCTGGGCAATTATTTTGACTCGGGGGCCACATTTAGAGAAAAAAATGTGTCTGGGGGCCAGTATATCTATTTTTAGGGACACTAATACAAAACCTCAGAATAACGTCTGCTAAAAACGTTATGACAGACCGCCTTAAAAACGTAATGGAATTTATATTTTTCTATGAACGATAAAACACTAAATATTAACAAAATATGAACGTCACACCCCCTTTCGATCGACATGTTTTACAATCAAGTGAAACGCAACAAAAATGCAACAAACAGTGAAATATGAACGCGAAGTGTACAAAATAAACCCATCTACAATCTGATATATCTGATATATCACTAATCTTTAGAACTTTGTTGTGAAAATCTCCAGTCCGCGTCTGTGGAAACACTTCCCGTCCACACTGCTTGGTGCCTCGTCTGAGCTGCTGTGACGTAGATTACCATAGTAACTAATTAGATGACCATAGTAACTAATTAGATTACCATCCATCCATCTTCTTCCGCTTATCCGAGGTCGGGTCGCGGGGGCAGCAGCCTAAGCAAGGAAGCCCAGCCTTCCCTCTCCCCAGCCACTTGGTCCAGCTCCTCCCGGGGGATCCCGAGGCGTTCCCAGGCCAGCCGGGAGAGATAGTCTTCCCAACGTGTCCTGGGTCTTCCCCGTGGCCTCCTACCGGTCGGATGTGCCCGAAACACCTCCCGAGGGAGGCGTTCGGGTGGCACCCTGACCAGATGCCCGAACCACCTCATCTGGCTCCTCTCGATGTGGAGGATCAGCGGCTTTACTTTGAGCTCCTCCCGGATGACAGAGCTTCTCACCCTATCTCTAAGGGAGAGCCCCGCCACCCGGCGGACGAAACTCATTTCGGCTGCTTGTACCCGTGATCTTGTCCTTTCGGTCATAACCCAGAGCTCATGACCATTGGTGAGGATGGGAACGTAGATCGACCGGTAAATTGAGAGCTTTGCCTTCGGGCTCAGCTCCTTCTTTACCACAACGGATCGATACAGCGTCCGCATTACTGAAGACGCCGCACCGATCCGCCTGTCGATCTCACGATCCACTCTTCCCCCACTCATGAACAAGACTCTGAGGTACTTGAAGTCCTCCATTTGGGGCAGGGTCTCCTCCCCAACCCGGAGATGGCACTCCCCCCTTTTCCGGGCGAGAACCATGGACTCGGACTTGGAGGTGCTGATTCCCATCCCAGTCGCTTCACACTCGGCTGCGAACCGATCCAGTGAGAGTAGTATAGTATATATATATATATATATATATATATATATATATATATATATATATATATATATATATATATATATATATATATATATATATATATATACACTACCGTTCAAAAGTTTGGGGTCACCCAAACAATTTTGTGGAATAGCCTTCATTTCTAAGAACAAGAATAGACTGTCGAGTTTCAGATGAAAGTTCTCTTTTTCTGGCCATTTTGAGCGTTTAATTGACCCCACAAATGTGATGCTCCAGAAACTCAATCTGCTCAAAGGAAGGTCAGTTTTGTAGCTTCTGTAACGAGCTAAAATGTTTTCAGATGTGTGAACATGATTGCACAAGGGTTTTCTAATCATCAATTAGCCTTCTGAGCCAATGAGCAAACACATTGTACCATTAGAACACTGGAAAGATAGTTGCTGGAAATAGGCCTCTATAGATCTATGTAGATATTGCACCAAAAACCAGACATTTGCAGCTAGAATAGTCATTTACCACATTAGCAATGTATAGAGTGTATTTCTTTAAAGTTAAGACTAGTTTAAAGTTATCTTCATTGAAAATAAGGACATTTCAATGTGACCCCAAACTTTTGAACGGTAGTGTATATATATAGTATAGTAACTAATTAGATTACCATAGTAACTGGTATATCATCCAAAAGCGCAGATTCCAACCATTGAAATACTTTGTATAGTTCAAGACTTACGGTCATTAGAAAACATGACTGCACATCATAATGGCAGCTACACTTTCCATCTTGAAGGCCTACTGAAATAAAATGTTCTTATTTAAACGGGGATAGCAGGTCCATTCTATGTGTCATACTTGATCATTTTGCGATATTGCCATATTTTTGCTGAACGGATTTAGTAGAGAACATCGACGATAAAGTTTTGGTCGCTGATAAAAAAGCCTTGCCTGTACCGGAAGTAGCGTGACGTCACAGGTTGAAGGGCTCCTCACATTTGCACATTGTTTACACCAGCAGCGAGAGCCATTCGGACCGAGAAAGCGACGATTACCCCATTAATTAGAGCCAGGATGAAAGATTCGTGGATGAGGAACGTGAGAGTGAAGGATTAGAGTGCAGTGCAGGACGTATCTTTTTTCGCTCTGACCGTAACTTAGGTACAAGGGCTCATTGGATTCCACACTCTCTCCTTTTTCTATTGTGGATCACAGATTTGTATTTTAAACCACCTCGGATACTATATCCTCTTGAAAATGAGAGTCGAGAACGCGAAATGGACATTCACTGTGACTTTTATCTCCACGACAATACATCGGCGAAGCACTTTAGCTACGGAGCTAACGTGATAGCATCGTGCTTAACTGCATATATAAACAGAAGAAATAAGCCCCTGACTGGAAGGATAGACCGAAGATCAACAATACTACTATTACTATTAAACCCTGGACCTGTAACCACACGGTTAATGCTGTACCGCCTGGCGAAGCCTAGCAATGCTGTTGCTAACGACGCCATTAAAGCTAGCTTAGCTATGGGACCTCGACAGAGCTATGCTAAAAACATTAGCTCTCCACCTATGCCAGCCCTCATCTGCTCATCACGACCCGTGCTCACCTGCGTTCCAGCGATCCACGGCGCGACAAAGGACTTCACCACGATGATCGGTGCGGTCGGCGGCCCGGAGACGGAGGAAGTCAAGGTGAGGACAGCGACGCGGCAGCGGACGGGGGACGGCGTTGTAGCTTTCGACGACACCCCGGCCGCCATCAGAGTCGGCAAGAAACATACATTTCCCCAAAGTTACGTACGTGACATGCACATAGCGCCACGCACGTACAGGCAAGCGATCAAATGTTTGGAAGCCAAAGCTGTACTCACGGTAGCGCGTCTGCTATCCAACTCAAAGTCCTCCTGGTTGTGTTGCTGTAGGCAGCCGCTAATACACCGATCCCACCTACAGCTTTCTTCTTTGCAGTCTCCATTGTTAATTGAACAAATTGCATAAGATTCACCAACACAGATGTCCAGAACACTGTGGAATTATGTGGTGAAAACAGACGACTTAAGCTGGCGACCGTGCTATTCCAAAATGTCTCCTTCAACCCTTGACGTCACGCGCAAACGTCATCATACCCAGACCTTTTCAGCCGGAAGTTTCCCGGGAAATTTAAAATTGCACTTTATAAGTTAACCCAGCCGTATTGGCATGCGTTGCAATGTTAAGATTTCATCATTGATATATAAACTATCAGACTGCGTGGTCGGTAGTAGTGGGTTTCAGTAGGCCTTTAAAGATCTAAAAAAAATATTTGGGATAGTCTGGCGGGCCAGATTGAAAAGCTTAACGGGCCGCATGTGGCCCCCGGGCCTTAATTTGCCCAGGTCTGATGTAGATGGTGGATGTTTTACAATCTGTACACACGAGCAAATAACCTACAAAGACGAAAACGTGAACTATCTTAACTTGACTGTGCATCTTTGTCAATAGGCGGGGCCTCGTGGTTGTAGGCTAGCTGCTGAAGCCCTGGCGGGCGACGACAGAGAGCGGCGTGGTTCATCCTGACGCTCACTGTCACCGGCTAGGATTGGAGAAAGTTATTCGGATATACTGCCAACATGTCTGGTGATGAAGAAACCGAGGAGCAGACCGTCGCCGACGACTTGGTGGTAACCAAGTACAAGATGGGAGCCGAGATAGCTAACCGTAAGTAGTTGTAGAGTTAAATGTCAGCATCCTGCTCATGTTAGCTAGCCTAGCAGCTGCTGTGCCATGTGCCACAGCGCAGACAAACGCCTTCATTTTCACTAAGTTATCTTCCCGTCAAAACCAAGCATTATTTGGACAAAGCTACACCATTAAGAAGCGGTTTCTGTAAAATCCCACCAGTTGTTTATCGTCACGTTATTGCCACATTAGCACTAGCTAGCTAGGCAGCTAAGTGGCTGAGTAATGGCAAGCGTCTTTTAGCTCCAAGTGCTAACAGATACTGGCAAGTAAAATGTTTACGCTAAGGCCTGGGACCTTGATTAAAATATACATTAGAACGAAGGCGTAGGATCAGCTAATATTATAGCGTCGAATCTTGCGCTTAAGCTGTTGTCTTACCTTACTTTTTTCGTGAATGGTTCACATTTAATGTCAAACTAGGTCATATTACACAAATAACATTACAATATCATATAGCTTTGTTTATTATATGTGAAATTTAAATGAATGGCATGTATTCTCTAAATAGGTTAATTGCTTGTTGTAAGTCAACATTGGCTATTGTGATATTGCTACTAGAAATTGTTGGCCCCTCATTTAACTTAAGGATGTTCACATGCATTTTTAAGCACAATCTAGTGAATGATAGAACAGTGTAAATGTTCTACCTAGTGTGGAACTCAATTTGATCAAGTCTCTGGGTTTTTTTTCAACAATTTTTGATATTTCATGTGCTTTGTTTATTTATGAGACTCACCCCCCCACCACATCCCACCTCCCCGGATTGTAAATACCGTATTTTTCGGAGTATAAGTCGCACCGGCCGAAAATGCATAATAAAGAAGGGAAAAAACATATATAAGTCGCACTGGAGTATAATTCGCATTTTGAGGGGAAATTTATTTGATAAAACCCAACACCAAGAATAGACATTTGAAAGGCAATTTAAATTAAATAAAGAATAGTGAACAACAGGCTGAATAAGTGTACGTTATATGACGCATAAATAACCAACTGAGAACGTGCCTGGTATGTTAACGTAACATATTATGGTAAGAGTCATTCAAATAACTATAACATATAGAACATGCTATATGTTTACCAAACAATCTGTCACTCCTAATCGCTAAATCCCATGAAATCTTATACGTCTAGTCTCTTACGGGAATGAGCTAAATAATATTATTTGATATTTTACGGTAATGTGTTAATAATTTCACACATAAGTCGCTCCAGAGTATAAGTCGCACCCCCGGCCAAACTATGAAAAAAACTACGACTTATAGTCCGAAAAATACGGTAATCAAATGTATATACTTGTTCTTATGCTTTCTGAGCTCACTATGTTCACTGCTCACTGTACATATCCTACGAAGTCAGACCTAAACTGTTTCAATGTCCATTTCTCAGATGATATAATTGTTGATGACTGATATCAACCAAACCTAACCCCCCCGCATCCCACCCCCCGGATTGTAAATAATGTAAATAATTCAATGTATATACTCTGATTATTAACTTCTGTGATGACTGTATTATGCTGATAGTATATATTTGTACCATGAATTGATTAACGTTGACCCCGACTTAAACAAGTTGAAAAACGTATTCGGGTGTTACCATTTAGTGGTCAATTGTACGGAATATGTACTGTACTGTGCAATCTACTAATAAAAGTTTCAATCAATCAAAAACAATGTAACAAACTAAATCAGGCTTGACCAAAGTCCGGTTCAGGGGAAATTTGTGCTCAAAGCCTATTCTTAATATTTACAGAATATCAGAATTGAACATTTATTAACTACATTTTGAGATATAGGCTGTTTTCCTTTAACCATATTTACCTGCACAGCATTTTTTGACCTACAGATTCGGAATGATATCTTAGGTTTTACTCTGAAGTTATTTAGATCACTGTTATCATTTGTACACTTTTCTAATGGTTTCATTTATAAGACTTGGTAAAAATGTATTTGATTTCATTGTTTTGTTTACCAGTACGAGGACAAGTAAAATGTCTTTATAAAGTCAGCAAAGAAAGCAACAATGCAAGAGAGATCCTAATTCTTTCCACCAGCGATTCAAAAGGACAAGTTCAACTATTAGCTAGTATTTTGTATATTTCAGGTGAGTAATCCATTTAGTTGTTAAATATTTTTTCCCCATCTTGCAGATGTCCTAAAGATGGTGGTTGCGGCTGCCACGGCTGGTGTCTCTGTGGTCAGCCTGTGTGAAAAGGGAGATGCGTTCATCCTGACAGAAACTGGGAAAATCTTCAAGAGGGAAAAAGACATGAAGAAAGGTATGTGTCGATGTATGTTCGTATATTCAGGTGGTATCACACGTTTCCCTAAGATACTGTATTATCTCTCCTTTTCAGGTATCGCCTTTCCGACTTGCGTGTCGGTTAATAATTGCGTGTGCCACCACTCCCCACTCAAGAGCGACCCTGATGTCATTCTTAAAGACGACGACTTGGTCAAAGTGTAAGCTGCTGAAACAGCTGATATTTATTATTTTAGAAATGTTGACATTCATTTTTAGTAGGGATGTAACGATTGATCGATAGATTGATTTCAGGTTTTCCTCTTAATTTAACTAAATATGGCGCACTGCCACGGCAAAATCATGGCCGCCACAACTTAAAAATATGTTGGTTTTTTTATGTGAAAACTAATTAAATTTAATATAACAAGCAGTAGAAAATGGATGCATGGATAATGCATTACAGCCTACAGAATAAGTCAAAAGTCTGACACTCGCTATTTTTAACTTGTATTTAGAATCTCATGATAACAGCCGGCGTAATTCCAACAGGTTTTACCTCCGGTGCAGACACTTTTGTCTCTGTGCTTCCCCAGACACACACCAACACTTCTTGATTTTCCGTCAATACGCTTCCAGAAAAAATACTTTGATCACCAAACACAGCGCTGCTGAAAGCGGATGTTGTGATATAAACAAGACGCACACGATTGGAGTGTGGTCATCATGTCTGCGATTTGAATGTTACTGAAATATATCCCAGATATACCCGCAGACAGCGATCTACAAAATGTGCAAATATTAAGTGGACTTTTAAGGAGAATGTCCAAATGGAGCAGCAGCACGAAGCAAGTGTGACATCAGGCTTGCTGCAGCTGGCGTTTCGTCAGGGATATCAAGGGACAGAAGTAGTTTCTAAACACAAGTACATTCTATAATAACACCAGAAAAATATGCTAGATTTCTTGCTAGTCAGTTTTAATAAAGAAAAAGTCACTGAAAGTCTCTACACACTAAAAAAAATCTCAACAGAGTACATTGTACAATAAGCAGCAACAATTGAAAATAGAGCAAAACAATGTAACATAAAAATATATGTTAATATTAATTAACACATCCATCTATCCATCCATCCATTTTCTTCCGCTTATTTAAATGTATGTACTGTATACATTTTTTGAGCCATTTTAATGGAAAAATCATATCATTATAGCAAATTAAACAAAGATGTCGTGGTGACCACGCCCCCACTGCCTCAGGTATCTTGGCAATCTAGGGGAAACCCTGGATTTATATTCCTAAAATTCAAGAATATTGATATGTGCTGGGCTATTTAGCTTTGTAGAAGATAAATATCAATCTCACAGTACAAACTACTGCTCTGAAAATGTGGAAAATCTGTCTTTGAAGTTAAGGCCATTTTATCTGCCCAGTGACCCATCCTCCCCCGCTAAGGAGGAGGCTGCACTGAAGTACATGGCTTGATTAATGAGCATTAAAATACATATCTGGGTGCCGCTGTAATTATCTTGGGTGATTTGAACCACAGTAATCTATGGTAATTCCCTTTACAAGAAATGATAGGAATATGCAGTGTCCTGCATCCTGTATTTTTTTCACAGTCACACTGGTTGAATTTTTAGCTAAAAAGTTACTGAATCTGTTTCAACTCATTGAATAATTTCGTATCGTATCGTTCTACCTTCTAAATAAACTATTGTCCCTGAATGGTATCGGCAACCTCAAATCACGAATCGAATCGAATTGTTAAAACAAATCGTTGCAGCCCTAATTTTTAGTAATTGTTTGTTTTTCTCCTGTGTGTGTTCAGGGATCTGGGTGTGCATGTTGATGGCTTTATCTCCAACGTGGCTCACAGCTTTGTAGTTGGCGTTACCAAGGTAAAACAGCAAGGAACTGACTTAAAAGCAGTATTTTTTTACAGCCAGTTTGTCTTCTGTGTATGTAATGTTTTTATGTCTTTGCAGGATAAACCACTGACAGGCCGCAAGGCTGACGTCATCACAGCAGCTCATCTGTGCGCCGAGGCTGCTCTGCGTCTTGTCAAGCCAGGAAACCAGGTGACGTTCTCCCACGATCAAATCTGATATAGTCATAATTTTGCAGTTTCCACCTCATCTAATCATTCTTTTTCTCCTTTTCAGAACACACAGGTCACAGAGGCGTGGAACAAGATTGCAAAGTCATTCAACTGCTCACCAATCGAAGGTGGGTGTCTGCAAATTGCATGTCTAAAAGCGTGCATGAGACAATTTTAATTTGATATGTATGTTTTCAGGCCTGCTATCCCATCAGCTCAAACAGCACGTCATAGATGGAGAGAAAACTATTATCCAGAATCCAACGGACCAGCAAAAGTGAGTTCAGTGAAGCCATTAATTTCCATTAAGCAGTTTACCGTAGTCAGAGTGCACTTCAGCGTCCCCACGTTAGTTTGGCTTGCATTTGGACAGGGTGTGCAGGTTGTATGGTGATACCTGTGTCAGCAATGTAACTGGCATCACGGGAACATCACATCACATCAGTACAACACATAAAAATTACACAATGACTTCAACAAAAATGACACAGTAAGCAAAGGAGCACAATGAAGCTTTGTTTGGGAAAATGCTTAGTGCATTCTTACTAGTGCCGTGAATGTCATATGCAAATATTTTCAAAATATTTACTTCATTTATTTGCTCAAAACTTAACCGTTTGATCTCAAGTTTCGTCAGGGTGATGAAACGGTTTATGAAAAAAATCCTGAACTGTTGGGTTGGCCTGACACAGTTAGTGTGTGTGTTGTTCGGCTCATATGTTTTTTCTATGTGTTACTAATAAAGGTGGAGGAAATTATTCTAAATCGATGTACAAAATTCCAAATATTGCTTATATTGTGGAACCTCATTAGTTCTTAATATAGTAAAACACATTTCCCCATAAACAGCAATGTTAACATGAATAATAGGTTCTCGCCTTGACAAAAGTCCCTATTCAGTGCTGTACGGTGCAACAAATTTACTCGCAAACGCGCCTAAAAATGGACCTTGCAACTTTTAAAAAATTAAATAAATAAAAATAAAAATGTTGTACATGTGTGAAAAGGGATTTCAACCCTTTTATCGCGTTTTGTGCTAAAGTAAATCCATCCAAATTTGATAAAACTACAGTAAAAATTTTCCCCCGTCTGTACAGTATGTTTGAAATAAATTTAAACCTTAACCAAATTATTAATCATTAGCGCTGAGAGCTTTGTGTATCCCCCCGCCCCTCTCCTATAATAATGTTTACTTATAAAAATACCACTGTTAAAGGTCAATTATTTTTATGTTGCTGCTGGCGTTTAAACAGGTCCTCTTAAACCTGGGCACTTTATTTCACATTTTGTTCTTTTGTGTTTTTGTTAGCTAAATCATTTAGCATATCTACCGTATTTTTCGCACTATAAGGCACACCGGATTATAAGGCGCACCTTCAATGAATGGCATATTTCAATACTTTGTTCATATATTAGGCGCACCGGATTATAAGGCGCACCTATGCATCCATTAGATGGAGCTGCGCTAAAGGGAATGTCAACAAAACAGTCAGACAGGTCAGTCAAACTTTATTAATAGATTACACACCAGCGTTCTGACAACTCTGTTCACTCCCAAAATGAATAAACGGGTGATTTACTCGTGTTACGTAAATCGAACGTTAGTGCTATCTAAGGCTGCAGCTAACGATTATTTTTCTATCGATTAATCTATAGATTATTTTTTCGATTAATCGGTTAATCTATAGATTATTTTTTTCGATTCATCTATAGATTATTTTTCCTTTTACCGATTATTTTTTATTTTATTTTATTTAAAATGAAGATGAAAAAATAAAAGTAGGCCAGTTTTTTCAAAAGGCATGGCTTTTATTTACAAAAAAAAAAAGTAGGGCCACTCAGTCAACATTGACAACAACATGACAAAATATTCTGTAACAATGTAAACATTTAAAACTTTTAACATTTAACAAAATTAAAAGTAGCTTATTTGCTTTTTAATGTGCAAATATAAAAGTAAACATCCAGTGCAAATCTTAATATTCTGCAATAGTACAAGCATTTCAAAAGTAAAAGTATTGCTTATTTTGCTTTAAAATGTGCAAAAATAAAGATAAACATCCAATACAAAAAAGTGCCAATCTAAATATTCTGGAGCACTGTAAACATTAAGTATTGCTTTTAAAATGTGCAAAATAAACATCCAGTCCAACACAGTACACAATAACCAATTCTACTTATTCCAGTGAGTGACTAACAGTTGTAATGAAGAAAGGTTAGCATGTCTACTTGCTTTGCTTTTTTTCTTGTTTACAATATTCCCAGCAGCTGAAAATAGGCGCTCAGAAGGGGTCGATGTGGCTGGAACTGAGAGGTAATTAGCCTTTACCTCAAACCAGGACTGCGAGCGAGCTGAGCTGCAGTTTAAGTTTCTAGAAGGTCAACGGGCTCATAGTGATGTTACTAGTAGTTGACTGGGAGGTATTTATTATCATTTGGGGAGAGTCCGCTGCCTGATGCTCACCTGCTAAACACCTATCTGCTCGACGCTGAAGCGCTGACTACATGCGCTATGAATACGCACTGCTGATTGGCTGATAATGCTTCGTGTGTACCAATCAGATGGTTGTGTGGGTGGGACAATGCTGCGTGTGTACCAATCAGATGGTTGTGTGGGTGGGACAATGCTGCGTGCTGAGACATTGTGTGTACCAATCAGATGGTTGTGTGGGTGGGACAATGCTGCGTGTGTACCAATCAGATGGTTGTGTGGGTGGGACAATGCTGCGTGCTGAGACAGAGGCAGAGGAGCAAAGCAACTTGTTAAGACTTTAGCAGCTAAAGTTAGCTTTAGCTTAAAAACTCGTTCGGTACACCCCCGTACCGAACCGAAAGCCCCGTACCGAAACGGTTCCATACAAAACACATACCGTTACACCCCTGGCAGATACAAATGACACATTCATGTTTTTGTGTAATGATGACAACGTATGCTAACGCGGACGATTGACTAGTTGATGGTTGATGGTTTTCTTTTCAAATGTTCGTTCATAGCCGTTGTGCTGCTATGATAGGCCATTTCCGCTCGACACAGTGTGCATACAACAACATTATTAGGCTGTGTATTGAAATACTCCCACACTTTTGATTACTTTTGGCGTGCGTTTTTCCCCTTGCTCGCACAGTCTGCTTTGCGCTCCGCCATGACGGTAGTGTGACGTAAATATGCGACGCGTCGACGCACAAAAACGGCGTCGACGTATTTACGTAACCGATGACGTCGACTACGTCGACGCGTCGTTTCAGCCTTAGTGCTATCACAATATAGTAACACTCGAAATAGTGCAGAGCAATAACAATATATCAATCAATCAATCATCAATCAATGTTTATTTATATAGCCCTAAATCACAAGTGTCTCAAAGGGCTGCCATCATCAGTATCAATAACTCAACGTTGCTCAAACGTTAGTGTCACACAACACAACACACAAATAAACATGTAAAGCTCACTTTATGAAGTTATTCCTCATCCACGAATCGCTCGAATTCTTCTTCTTCAGTGTCCGAATTAAACAGTTGGGCGAATACGGCATCCAACATCCGTCTCGTCGAAGTCATCATTAATCGAGTCAGTTTCGCTGCTGTTGTCCAACAGTTCAGTGACAATTCCTGCCTTCCTGAAAGCTCGGACCACAGTTGAGACTGAATCAGCCCTGGCATTTACAAGCCACTGGCGGATAGTGGCGTATGTCGTCCGGCGCTGTCTCCGTCTTGGTGAACGTGTGTTCGCCTTTTGTCATCCACTGTTCCCACGCAGTTAGCAGTCTGGCTTCGAATGCCCTGTTGACACCAATATCTAGAGGTTGGAGTTCTTTTGTCAATCCATCCGGAATGACTGCGAATATTGAATTAAGCGCTTAAGCGTGTCTCTTAATGTGATGTTATGAGCTAGCGAATATAACAACTACACTACCCAGCATGCAACCGGAGTGACGAGCATCCGCGGTAGCCCTGAGAAGCATTGTTGTATGTCGTCATGCCGGCAGTTAGAATGTGGTTATGAGCACGCTGTGAGTAAACGTTGAGAACTCAGCCAACACGCCTCGTCTGCATTATTTATAATTTGACAGACAACACACTTAATAGGAGCCATTTTGGGGTCTTTACATAAACACACAAATGGAAATGAAACGTCATATATCCCAGCATGCACCGCACGCTTCTTTTTCTACGGGGGCAGCTGCTTCAAAAAGATGGCGGCTGTTTACCGTAGTTGCGAGACCTAAACTTTATGAAAATGAAGTTTGTTGTAGGCTCAATATTTGTCCATATATAAGGCGCACCGAATTATAAGGCGCACTGTCAGCTTTTGACAAAATTGGAGGTTTTTAGGTGCGCTTCATAGTGCGGAAAATACGGTAAATGTTTTTTTTAAAAAGATTGGAGATTATATTGGACTTTTCTTATATTATTTTCAAGGCTTTTTCTTTTTTTCTTATCTTACAACACTTCTTAGGTTGGGATCCTATTATGCAAAACCTAATCGTCTTACTTGTTGATACCTGTTTTTGTATATTTGGGATCCCCATCAATCCTGAAAATTGAAAAACAAGGCATGGTGAAAATATCTAGTTACGTCCACAAATATTTCCATTTATGGGTTAGTTTATGGGCCAAACTGTATCGGGATATGGGTTTTGGTCCATATCGCACAGCCCTAAACTTGTGTTAGCGACAATGGGAGAGGGAGGTTTTTTTGGGTTGGTGCACTAATTGTAAGTGTATCATGTGTTTTTTATGTTCAATTACCGTAATAAAAAAAAAATAATAATACAAAAATATTTTTTTAATATATTTTTTTCTTGTGCGGCCCGGTACCAATTGATCCACGGACCGGTAACGGGCCGCGACCTGGTGGTTGGGGACTACTGCACTAGTAGATTACTTTGTGTTTTCTTGTAGGAAGGACCATGAGAAGGCTGAGTTTGAGGTGCATGAAGTGTATGCAGTGGATGTACTTGTCAGCACTGGAGAGGGCAAGGTTAGTCAATCTTTTTACATACATTTCCAATAGTCCCTTTTTAAAGTACCAGAATGTTTAAAAAAAAAATTGCTATATTTTAAATTCAGGCAAAGGACGGCGGTCTAAGGACCACGGTATACAAACGAGACCCCAACAAGGTGTACGGATTAAAGATGAAGACCTCCCGGATGTTCTTCAGTGAGATGGAGAGACGCTTTGATAAAATGGCATTCACTCTGAGGTAACACTTGTTGATGATGTGTTTTTTTCCAAGCCGACCTGCTTCTCAAGACAGATACCGATAACAAAGTGGCAGATATTTTTTAAATGTAACTGTAGTTTGTGTACACCTGGGGGTAAGACAAGGATTTGACAAACTAAACCTGTAGATTTTTCCTGACAAACCACAGTACCTTCAACAAGGGTTTGTCATTGAGCTCCATCATTTCCATGATGAAAACACAGATCTCCTTAGACCTCATCTTTTTTCACCTTTCAAATGTTGCGGCGATAGGAGCAAGCTCCGGGCCTTTTTTTGCGGTTGGCGTTGAGGCAGCTTCTTTAGCAAGGTGTCCTTGTAGGCTTTTAAATAACCTTTATAGTGATAATTGTGTTTCAGGTGGCTGATATGGTTTGATGTGTTAAACCGTAATGTTTCCCTCTTCGCAGAGTGTTTGCAGATCATTTAGGGCAAAAAGTCGTTCTCTGATACGGTGAAGAAGTCCTACACAGTTGACGCCATGTTTGTTTGCGATGAGCTCTGGGAAAGTTTACATTAGACTTACTTACAGCATGGCAAGAAGAGAAAAGAAGCGCTTGATTTCCTCACCTTAACACACCTAGAGCAAACTACAGATGATCTGGCCTCAGTGACATCATAATATTTTTACATTGGCCAATAATTATCTGTCTGATATTTATCCTGCACCCTGACATTTAAATATGCCATTGTTTTTACTACAGACAAAACGCCAGAGTTGACCACAATTCATTACATGACGATGGTCGACTTTTGATTTGTTCTAAGGAATAACTAAATAAAATAATAACCCAGACAGTCGAATCGTGTGCGGAGGAACGGAGGATTAAACATGGAGCTGACTTTGTTGCGTAATCTTCATTCTTCTTCTTTGCTAATACTGTCAACTTTTTGATAAATTATCCATATTGTGCCGGGGACAGAGATGAATGGACTAGACTGACCACGCGGCATACTTGCATGAGACCAAACCGATTGCAACATTCCTGACCTGCAGGGATGTGACAGCCTGTGTCCAAAACAGTTAAAAGCAAGTGGTTGTCTGAAAGGGGAACTGCACTTTTTTTATTTTGCCTATTGTTCACAATACTTATGAGAGACAAGAAGACAAAAGTTTATTTTATTCCTTTTTATTTTAACTTGTAAAAATCAGCTCGTTGTAGGTGGCTAGCAATGCAACTAAAGGTACAGTGTTTCCCATAAACTGCCAAGATACCTGTGGCGGTGGGGGCGTGGCTATGGGCGTGGTCACATGACATCATCGAGTAATTTGCATAATTTACTACAATGATATGATTTTCTCTAAAAAGGCTCAAAAAATGTATACTTACTAATTAATAATAACAGTTTTGTTTTAAACGTCCATCCATCCATCCATCCATTTTACAATATAATTACAACACTTTATGTACATAATTATATACAGATTTGAACAATAAGTTATTCACTGAAATATATTTATTAATTGTGGTTAAGTAAATCTGAACAGCTGATATGGGCATCTACATCAACTATATGATTTGCCTGAGAAGCTGGACAGGACAAAAAAAAAAGTTTAAAAAAAAAAAAAAAAGTTTGTGTCGGCCTTAATTCTTTCGTGGTGGGCCGCCACAAATAAATTAATGTGTGGGAAACACTGACCTTACTAGGTCAACGTATATCTCCATATACGGTAAAGGTTTACCTGAAAAACTTTGCACAAGTCTAATTTTTATCCAGTTGTAGTCAAAAAGTGTTTTTTTTTTCCTGTCCTCTTATTGTGGGGCAGACTGGCTCGTACATGCACACGCATGCTAAAATCCTCTACTGTTGCCCTTTCTCATAAAAAGTAGTGTATAGTTCTAACTTCTATCTTTTTGTAGAGTCAATATAGAAGCGCTAAAACCTACAAAATGGTTGACAGAATGGTGATGTAGTCAAATGGGGTTTGGCCTGAAAAGAGCTTTGGCTTGTAAATTGCCCTCAAAGCAGCGCACTCCAAAGAGTCGGTCATAAAACGGTTTGAAAATGGTCTGTAAAACTAAATCTTTGCAAACATTTTACCAGATCACCAACATTAAATGTTATGTATACCACAAGGAAGTATTTTAATTATAGGAAAACAAATCCTAGTGTGAACCCCTTTTAAGTATGAATACGATTTATTCTACTCCTAACGAGCGGAAGCTGCCATGCAAGGCGCTAACCACGACCCATCAGAAAAAAGTTTGAGGTTCAGTGTCTTGACAAGGACACCTCGACATGAGCTCAAACTAGTAACCCTCCGGTTACAAGATGGCAACTCTACCCGCTCAGCCATGCCGCCTCACACATTTAAAATAAAATAAAAAAGCACATTAAATAAAATAAAAAACACCAGATAATTTAGATGTTCGCTATCAGGAAATAGGCTTATGTCTCGCATGCATCACTCGCGCCAACATTTGCATTTCTAGATTTTTGTACAGCCTTTAATACGCTTGACTTTGACCTGAGGGTTTTTTGTACTCAGGCACCCCTGATGTCCTCTATTTAGCTGAATTTCGTTGTTTTTCTACCCAAAGTGGTATTTTTAGATTTCCCTATAAAACCTCTTAACTCGGCCACGCTCTGGCGCACCGCGGTTAGCTGGCTGCTTAGAGCTAACCACGGCAGCAGGCTGAGTACACCCGAGAGTACAGCCTACACTAACTGACTTGTTCACGCTTTCCAGCGCACTGTGGCTAGCTGGATAGAGTCAAGTAGGCCGAGTGCAGCCTGTGCTAACTGGCTGAGGTCAACAGCTAACTGGGGGCTAACAGCGAGGCATAAGCGTCACAATGAAGCAGCAGCAGTGAGTGAGTAGAAGAAGACTACTCACTCAACCCTGAAAAAAAAATGTAAATTGCAAAAATCTGACTTTTGTCAACGACTGGACAACAAAGTATGAATGAGTGCTCGAATCATTATTTCCTGGTGGACCTTTTAA
Organism: Entelurus aequoreus; assembly: GCF_033978785.1. Classification (NCBI taxonomy): domain Eukaryota; kingdom Metazoa; phylum Chordata; class Actinopteri; order Syngnathiformes; family Syngnathidae; genus Entelurus; species Entelurus aequoreus. The sequence continues at coordinate 28,027,926 of NC_084737.1, forward strand.
GCGACGGACTCGTTGATTCAGATAAGCAGCAACAATGGTAGAAATCCCAGCGTGTAAGCTAATCATGAAACTTGGTCAAACATTTTTAAGTAGATATTGTGCATAAAAATATTGAGTTTGTTTTGTATTTAAATTGCTGACTTCATGATTTATTTTGTATTTGTTGTTATTTGTCTGAGAGTAGCAACACTGGCCTATCAAAGCCCATTTAATACATGTAACTCTAAATTTGACCAGTAGAGGGCGATAACGCTCCATCTTAGGTTTAAATCGTGTGATATATATTGTGTGCAGTGTTTGGTGTGTGAATGTTGTGTAATTTTTACATGTGTAAATATTTTTAGTTTATTGTGTGAATGTATTAACACTAAACCTTCTATTTTATTTATGTAAAATATTCAATGGACATTAATTATGGAAAATACACAAGACGTTATACTTTTGTAATGCTTATTTTATGTTTATATTTTCATCCTTACAAACCTAGCAAAATAATTCAAAAGGAACATCATGAAGCGTGTGCAGCTTTTAACTAGTAGCAAGGGCAGAATAATGAATTTATTGACCGTGCAGTGTGAAAGCCGATGTGTTTACTTTGCAATTAAGTAAACACAGTTTCAAAGAAATATAACTTGCGGAGGCACTTTCCAACGAAACATCCACATTTCGCTGCCCGGCGCCTTAGCCCTTGGGCTCTTGAAACTGTGGCCCTCTTTATCATGTAGTTATATGGGCCTGACATAAACCATGGATGTCGTACATTCTTTGAATGGTAAAGATATTTTGTCAACGAAAACAATGAACTATTGATGATGTGGTACGGTCATGAAAAAGAGGTGTGGCTTTCAGTTAATAGCATCTAATAGAAGTCATTTCTAAGTTTTTTTTCTTGCATTTTTACAGAATTTCTATGTAGGAAATGCCTTCCAAAACATTTTAAAAATGATAAAATATTTTCCAACTTCAAAGGGCATGGCAAAAAGGGCCCCCTTGAACCTCTGCTGATATTTTTCAATTCCTCTTCTTTTTTTCCCCCCTCACTGAGTAGTTTCCATATTGCACATTTGGTCCCTCTGATTCTTCTCCACTTCATTTTTGCCTCAGAGCATTTGAGGATGAGGTCAAGGCCAGGCTGGGTGTGGTGGAGTGTGCAAAGCATGATTTGATACAGCCTTTCAATGTTCTGCAGGAGAAAGAGGGTAAGCAGCCATCTTGCTTTTTTCAGTCTTGATAAATCATTTTCTCCCTGCTAACTGAGCACAACCCTCTTTGTGCTCAGGTGAGTTTGTAGCCCAGTTCAAGTTCACTGTACTGCTCATGGCCAACGGACCACTGCGAATTACAAACAGTCTCCATGAACCTGAGTTCTATAAGTCGGAGCTCGAAGTGGAAGACCCAGATTTAAAGGTAAGACGTGTTTGAAGAATGGGACATCTCATCCTTTGCTTGTGAAGATGATGCCTGACTAACGGGTTGCCATTTGGGACTGAGTCAGCATTTTCAAAGCCATTAAGTGTTGATGTACTGTGTCCTCATGAGGTTATGGAATTCATTTTCTTTCTTTTTTTGTCTATTTAGGCTTTGCTTCAAAGCTCAGCCAGCCGCAAGACACAAAAGAAAAAGAAAAAGAAGGTGAGTAATAAAGTAGCTTGATACAGGTCATTGGTGCTCCTCGTTTGGATTATAATACATTTCCCTCCTTTCATTAAGGCCTCAAAGACTGTGGAGAGTGCAACAGGACAGGCTATGGAGACTGAAGCTGCAGAATAAATTGCCACATACAGCAATTTGTGATGCACTCCAAGAACAGACGTCAGAAACGCTTCTGTCCCAGCTGTCTGAGGCACTCGGTGCACGGCTGCTCCCAACACTTCCAAAATCTAACATGTCAGTCTGGGATGAAGCTGCTACTAAATGATTTCACTGCATCTAAAAAAAACTCTTGACACATCTCAAGTAAATATTGTTGTTCTTGAAGCAGCTTTTGTCTCTACAACAGTGAATACAACTCATCGGGAGTTTTTTTTTTATGTGTGTATTAATACGGTAAATTCACACGGGTATTATTACCATTTGACCCTGAACCTTCATCCCACAGTAAATGCATTGAAACAATATTGTCAAATAATGGTCAGAACTGTCAGTGTTATTGTGTGGCGCTCACAGATGGCTTCCTTCACCTGATGCCAAGGCAACTATGGTACTTCAGCTTCTTGTGTGCACTGATACGTCCATGTAACTACTTTCACACAAGGTACAGGTTTGACACAGTAAGCAAAATACAGATCTTTGTTTGGTTTATATACTAGTACTTTGTACTGTGTATACTGCTAGGCATTATAGATACTGACAATATGACAAGATATACTGGATGAGAAATTCACAGATGAGCTGTGGAAGCAACAACCTTGCATGGGTTGTGTGCATTTAGCCTTGTTTCTCCACCAGGTCTGATAGTATGTGTTTACATAAGTCCTCAAATGGATCATTTTGTAAAACAAACCATAGTTTCAGAGACTATTTTTGGAATAATTAAAAAGCTGCCTGACATCATTTGTGCTTGTTTTTTATTTGTGTCATTGATTAATTGATTGAGACTTTTATTAGTAGGTTGCACAGTGAAGTACATATTCCGTAGAATTGACTACTAAATGGTAACACCCGAATAAGTTTTTCAACTTGTTTAAGTCGGGGTCCACTTAAATTGATTCATGATACAGATATATACTATCATCATAATACAGTCATCACACAAGATAATCACATTGAATTACTTACATTATTTACAATCAGGGGGTGGGGGGTAGGATATGGACAGCAAGTAGTGGACATAGAGGGAGAGAGATCAGAAGGCATAAGAAAAAGTATCTGCATTTGATTGTTTACATTTGATTATTAGCAATCCAGGGAGGGTGTTAGTTAAGGGTTGTAGCTGCCTGGAGGTGAACTTTTATTGCGGTTTTGAAGGAGGATAGAGATGCCCTTTCTTTTATACCTGTTGGGAGCGCATTCCACATTGATGTGGCATAGAAAGAGAATGAGTTAAGACCTTTGTTAGTTCGGAATCTGGGTTTAACGTGGTTAGTGGAGCTCCCCCTGGTGTTGTGGTTATGGCGGTCATTTACGTTAAGGAAGTAGTTTGACATGTAGTTCGGTATCAGGGAGGTGTAGTGGATTTTATAGACTAGGCTCAGTGCAAGTTGTTTAACCCTGTCCTCCACCTTGAGCCAGCCCACTTTGGAGAAGTGGGTAGGAGTGAGGTGGGATCTGGGGTGGAGGTCTAGAAGTAACCTGACTACCTTGTTCTGAGATGTTTGGAGTTTAGGTTTGAGGGTTTTGGAGGTGCTAGGGTACCAGGAGGTGCATGCGTAATCGAAAAAGGGTTGAACGAGAGTTCCCGCCAGAATCCTCACGGTGCTTTTGTTGACCAGAGAGGAGATTCTGTAGAGAAATCTCGCTCGTTGGTTAACCTTTCTGATTACCTTGGTTGCCATTTCATCACAGGAAAGGTTAGCCTCTAGAATGGAACCTAGGTAGGTGACCTCATCTTTCCTGGTGATAACAATGTCACCCACTTTTATAGTGAAGTCAATGACTTTCTTAAGGTTGATGTGGGACCCAAACAGGATGGATTCCATTTTACCCAAGTGTATGGATAGCTTGTTGTCAGCGAGCCAGGTGCAAGTTCTACAGAGCTCAGCACTGAGGATTTTCTCCACCTGTGACTTGTCCTTGTCGGATACCAGCAGGGCAGAGTCATCCGCAAACAAAAACAATTCACAGTCGCATGCCGATGACATGTCGTTTATGTATATTAGGAACAGTAAAGGTCCCAATATACTGCCTTGGGGGACTCCACAGCTCACCGAGAGGGCGGGGGGGACGGTGCCGTTCACCTCTACCACCTGCTCCCTCCCCTCCAAGTAAGATTGCATCCAGCTCCATGAGGTTTTGTTAAATCTGATTGCTCTGAGCTTATCCAACTAGTGGTTAACTGTGTCAAAGGCCTTCTGAAGGTCCAGCATGACCATGCCGCAGTATTTGCCCGCGTCCACCTCATGTTTGATGTGGTCGGTCAGATAGAGAAGGCATGTGTCAGTGGAGTGGTTAGTTCTGATTGGAGTTCATTGGATTCAACATTTAAATACGTCCTGATTTTGATCTGTGCTGTAGCAGCAAAAAACATTTTTTTAAATCCATAATTAGGTTGTATTGGACATAAGTGTGTGAAGCGAGTGGGAAGCGACTGGGATGAGAATCAGCACCTCCAAGTCCGAGTCCATGGTTCTCGCCCGGAAAAGGGTGGAGTGCCAGGGAGGAGATCTTGCCCCAAATGGAGGAGTTCAAGTACCTCAGAGTCTTGTTCACGAGTGAGGGAAGAGTGGATCGTGAGATCGACAGGCGGATCGGTGCGGCGTCTTCAGTAATGCTGACGCAGTATCGATCCGTTGTGGTGAAGAAGGAGCTGAGCAGTAAGGCAAAGCTCTCCATTTACCGGTCGATCTACGTTCCCATCCTCACCTATGGTCATGAGCTTTGGGTCATGACCGAAAGGACAAGATCACGGCTACAAGCGGCCGAAATGAGTTTCCTCCGCCGGGTGGCGGGGCTCTCCCTTAGAGATAGGGTGAGAAGCTCTGTCATCCAGGGGGAGATCAAAGTAAAGCCGCTGCTCCTCCACATCGAGAGGAGCCAGATGAGGTGGTTCGGGCATCTGGTCAGGAAGCCACCCGAACGCCTCCCTCGGGAGGTGTTTAGGGCACATCCGACCGGGAGGAGGCCATGGGGAAGACCCAGGTCACGTTGGGAAGACTATGTCTCCCGGCTGGCCTGGGAACGCCTTGGGATCCCCCGGGAAGAGCTGGACGAAGTGGCTGGGGAGAGGGAAGTCTGGGCTTCCCTGCTTAGGCTGCTGCCCCCGTGACCCGACCTCGGATAAGCGAAAGAAGATGGATGGATGGATGGATGGACATAAATATTTAATCTCGTACTTCGAGTATGTTTAACTGTAAGGTGCTATCACATTGCCCGTTTGGCTCACACGGGAATGAAGTTAGTTGATGTAACGGCCTTTGACCCTGCTTACATGCTGTAAGCTTTATTTACATTTTAAAAGAGCTGACATGTTTTCCAAGTCCATTACACTGTAGCACACTACAATAAATAACAGCAATTACCCAATATAACTGATAAATAGGGAAACAACTTCCCTGGTGTAATTTGACATTTTATTGGCAATGAAAGATTAACCTTTACCTATATAGAAGCAGTAGTGTGACTCGGCATTATTTAATCAGCAACGCGATCCAAAACCATGGATTGGAATAAATTCCCCACGTTGCACTGCGACTGTGACGTCTGAAGCGTCGCGCTTTTATGACGTCAGGCATAAAACGGCTTCCATGCAGTTGGTACGTACGTGCTTTAATGTGTCTCTACTACTATCCGAGGTAATCCTTCTCTTGTTTGAGTAATCTTACTAATCTTGCATCCTTATTTTACTCTCTTAAGACTGACACTTCGCCATGAGAGCCAAGGTATGTAAATACATTTCCCTGTATGACATAAATGACTCTTATTTGACGCTTACGTTTGCTTGCTAGTAGCTAGCTTGCTAACTCGATTAGTGTGTCGACCTTTTTGGTGCTGTGTAATGATTTGTCGTGTTTTAATTCGAAATGTACGTAGATGGTAACGAATTAAACGTTTATATAAAAATTTTTTTAACATGTTTGGTTTTCTTCTTGCGTAGTGGAGAAAGAAGCGCATGCGCAGGTAAGAAGTCACGCTTAGCCACACTGCCGGATGTTTTTTTCAATCCAAATTAACCTTTAATGTCATGACATAGGCTGAAGCGCAAAAGGAGAAAGATGAGGCAGAGGTCCAAGTAAGCTGTCTTCTGGGGTTCGTGGCTGTGATGTTAGTCAGTACCCGGTGAGAAGAGAGTGCAGCCAGGACGGCCTTCATGTTGGACTCCTTCCATCAGCATGTCCGCACGAGGCACGAGCTGCTCACCAATGTCTGCAGGTCGGAGGACTGTTTTTTGGTGATATTCTGGACTCTGGTTGTTCCTTTTTGACTGTTCTTTTCAATGTTCAAACTTTTTTTATGCTTTGATTAAAGGTTTGGGTGTTTTTAAAACAATAGCAATTGGTTGAGTGTTTACTATTGATCAATGGCGGGCCGTGTGTTTCCCACCTTCAGTGATGTCCGACTTCAATAATTACCTCTCAAAATACCATAATTGATGTCACCACATGATCATTGCTGGAGAAATACTCTACAGCAGTGGTCCCCAAATTACGGCCCGCGGGCTGGATCCGGCCCGCCAGCGTCCAAAATCAGACCCTCGGGAAGTCCCAAGTAATAAAAAAAAATTGTCTTTTCTTATCCATTTTGTACCGCTTGCTACTCGCGGTGTCTCCTATCCACTCAGGCAAATCATATTGTCTAAAAATGCATTTTCTCATCGATAATGTGACATCGCGAGCGTGGAAAGTGCGCTATATATATCTAATAAAAAAATATAAATATATATACACACATCCCGGCCAAATTGTTTTAACCCGATGCAGCCCCTGAGTCAAAAAGTTTGGGGACCCCTGCTTTACAGGAACACATTTACGCCCCACTGGGCATTGAATCACAACAGTATACAAAACGGGTTATTTTCTGATCAATTAAAACATACCGGTACTGTAAATTTATTTGCTTGGCTTATGCAAATTCCAGTCAAAGTTAGATTCAAAGTACACACTTCTCAAAGATATATTAACTGCCCTGACCACATGATGGTGACAAATACACATGTAACAATGTTAATTAAATGACAAAGCATGACACACTTTAACAAGAGTTGACAACTTTTAGTTGTAACAGAACAGCTACTGTAACAACTTGCAATCTGATTGGCTATTGCAACTGTCTCTCAACTATGTTCTCAAATGTATCCACTAACGGTCCGATGAGTATCCAATCACAGGACGTGTAAATGTCACGTTCAACCATAGGCCATCTAGAACAGTGGTCCCCAACCTTTTTGTGGCTGCGGACCGGTCGACGCTTGAAAATTTGTCCCACGGTTTATTTTTTAAATGTTTTTTTCATAAAGAAATACAATCATGCGTGCTTCCGGACTGTATCCCTACATTCTGTATTGATCTATATTGATATATAATGTATATATTGTCTTTTTTATGTAGATTTAATTAAAAATATACATTTTTTTTCTTAAATTTCTTGTGCGGCCCGGTACCAAGTGGTCCGGGCCGCGGCCCGGTGGTTGGGGACCACTGATCTAGAAGGCCTTACTGACAACTCGTGATCTGATTGGCTATCGCAACTGTCTATCACTGCATGTCCCCGATCACTTAGGTGCACGGACGCCTGCATTGTTGATTCTGAAGGCGTCTGGCAGATTTGGTACAGCATGGCAACATAAGCTAGCTGAATTCTGATTGGATACAAACTAAAACTAAAAACAACAGCGCTGGAATGAACATATGACATGAGAGTGTGAATACTTTTAGATATTTAGGGAAAGTAAATTAAAAATTAATTTTATCTTTAATTATGATCATGATTTTTGGTTATGTTAGGCCAGCAGAGAATGCCTGACGGCACACCACTGCTATTTATACTCTATAATGTACACATAGACTTTTGAGTCCCCGATTGACTGTTTAGTTTACAGTTGTCTAACTCAAGACCTGGGGTCCATAGCCGGCCCACCACATTATTTTATGTGGCCCACAAGCCTTGTAATACACATCAAAGTATTTTGTTTACTAAATGTTTGTTTTCTGATAGTAAAATATACATGTACTGCATACAATTGTATATATTTGTATTCAATACTATCTAATATAACAAATATACATTTTCTTTACTAAAATAAAAAATACACAAACATGCTTAGCTTATGTATAAATCTGTAATAATAATGTTATGTTAATGTAATGTTAGTTATATTTGTATACATTTAAGTTGGAATGAAGTAATCCAATAAAAATGAACTAGTTTTTTCGTGTTTCCTAATATGGTAAAATATATTAACATTGCAAATTTTCTGTTAAAAATAAGTGACTTATTATTTCAAAGAAAGGTGTCCATTAAATTGTATATTGTAAATGACAATTGATTTTACTGAAGAAAAAAACAAACTGGTGCTGTTTTCTATTTACAGCAATAAACCACAAAAACAACCACCATAGAATTTGCAAATAAAAACCTTAGCGCTCACCAGAATTCTGCCGTTAAAAAACCCAGTTTTTCTGTTTACAGTAATACACCGTTACAACCATATAGTTGAAACGTGAAGTGGCAGAATTTTACAGTAATATGCTGTTTTAAAAATAAATAAAAAAACATTCTTTTATACATTTCTGGCGACTGAGCAGCCAGTCTACAGATTTTTTTACGCCGTACGTAAAAATAAATAAAAAGTGTGTGTGTGTGTGTGTGTATACTGTATATATATATATATATATAGGTCATTCCTTACATATATTTATATTCATATGTTACTCACTGTTACAAGCAGCCCTCTGAGAAAAGTCATAACTGCGATGCGGCCCTCAAGGAAAACAGGTTTGAGTCGTTTGACAGCCTTGAATTAGGTAATCTAAAAATATTGAATTAGTTACATTTTGAGGTTTAGTGTAATCTATGCATTACATTTAATAATAGGTACTTCATACAGTCAGAAGCCAAACATGTCAAACCGTTTTCCCCTCAAGTATATGGTGTCTAATGCTAAAATATGGTAATATTTTGTAAATTATGAATGTTTTTCTCAAATGTCAAACGTACAAGCATCCCCAATAACTTGCAGCAAGCAAGCGCTTTTCAGTCATTTTTAGGCAAGCCGTCTATCGCTCATGAAAACATTGGGAGGAAAACAAAACAAATGTTTTCGAGGGTTGTTTTTTTTTAGCAGACATTTGGTCAGTCTTGCTTGTATGTAAACAATGTACAAATTTAGCACTGGTCAATTCCTCAAAACATCTCATGATTTGAATTGCTGTGGGAATGTTGTAACCTTAGTTCAGAGCTCATTCAACACAACCTGTGTCCCCTGTAGAAGGAAACTCTAGTTTAGTTTGGTCCCAAATCGATTTATGCTTTCCCTCAAGGTGGACACTGCACTTCAATATAACTACTGTAGTTTGAGCTCATATGTAGTTTCTAGGAGAACTATGTAGTATCTGAAGGTGCTTAAAGGAACTCCTGAAACTTTGAAGGCAGAGGATTTCAAAGGTGAGGTGCTAGAAGACTTCATGTTAGTGCACAGCACCTTGAAAACTGCAAGAATGATGCAATATTTAATCAGATTCATGGGGATTTGGGGAGGCCACAACCTTATCTCACTGCGCCACAAACTTATAAAAAAAAAAGCCCCCCCCCACAATCTTGATCATTAGTGTGCAAAATACTGAAATGAGGCCTATTAAATTTTACATGTCATGAGTTTGACCTTTCAAAAATTACTTGTTATGATTTCCTCATCACAGCACTTAAGACTGAATTCTGCTTCTTTTTCTCCTTGTGTTGTAGTTGCTGCTTCTCAGCTGACAGGCATGGTCACCATGTGAGCTGTTTCATTTGTGCAAGTCACTATAGACCTTCTGGACACAGAATTGAAACTAATCTGCCAACATATCTGCAGCTTCCTTCCTTAAACCTGACTTGTCTTTACAGTCTTTAAATTTGGGTTTCTACATAACAGCTACAAGAATACTACACATTTTCTTTTGTCATATTTACTGTGCATAGAGATAGAAGTGACACTGGTGTATAACGCACTGCTACTATGGAAAAACCCACCAATTAAGGAGTTACGTTATATCAATTTTAGATGGTAGAAAATACATAAATATACACTATATTGCCAAAAGTATTTGGCCACCTGCCTTTACTCACATATGAACTTGATGTGCCATCCCATGGAATTGTCCAAAATGTTTTGGTATCCTAGAGCAGTGGTTCTCAAATGGGGGTACGCATACCCCTGGGGGTACTTGAAGGTATGCCAAGGGGTACGTGAGATTTTTTTTAAATGTTCTAAAAATAGCAACAATTCAAAAATCCTTTATAAATATATTTATTGAATAATACTTCAACAAAATATGAATGTAAGTTCATAAACTGAACATCAAATCAAGTAGGCTATTCCATTCATTACCATAAACCCAGAGTTTCCCCCCATGCCATGATGGTTTGACCCTCACTAAAATGTCTGTCAAAAAGAACTGTGAAAAGAAATGCAACAATGCGATATTCAGTGTTGACAGCTAGATTTTTTTTGTGGACATGTTCCATAAATATTGATGTTAAAGATGTATTTTTGTGTGAAGAAATGTTTAGAATGAAGTTCATGAATCCAGATGGATCTCTATTACATCCCCCAAAGAGGGCACTTTAAGTTGATGATTACTTCTATGTGTAGAAATCTTTATTTATAATTGAATCACTTGTTTATTTTTCAACAAGTTTTTAGTTATTTTTTATATCTTTTTTTCCAAATAGTTCAAGAAAGACCACTACAAATGAGCAATATTTTGCACTGTTATACAATTTAATAAATCAGAAACTGATGACATAGTGCTGTGTTCTACTTCTTTATCTCTTTTTTTCAACCAAAAATCCTTTTCTCTGATTAGGGGGTACTTGAATTAAAAAAAAAATCACAGGGGTTACATCACTGAAAAAAGGTTGAGAACCACTGTCCTAGAGCATTCAAAGCTCCTTTCACTGGAACTAAGGGGCCAAGCCCAACTCCTGAAAAACAACTCCACACCATAATTCGTCCTCCACCAAATTTCACACAATGCAGTCCGAAATGTAGCGTTCTCCTGGTAACCTCCAAACCCAGACCTATACCTTATAAATAACTTTGATTAGAACATTTTAGGTTTTCAAAAAAGGTAACCATGATCATCAAAGATAACACATCAAAGGTTGACATATTTCACTTGGTATGTAATAAGATTATATCACATATTAGTTTCACATTTGAAGTTGGAATTGCTGAAATGAATATAAGTTTACACAATATTCAAAAGTGACTTTCACCTGTACATGTTGTGTACTTGGCAGGTAACAAAACACTAAACCAGGGGTGCCCAAATGTTTTGCCTCCAATGGCCAAAATGAAATGTGCCAATGGGCCCCATTTTGTGTGAAGTCAATGGATGACCAGGTGTCATATGAAATTTTACCCTAAACATATTCCTAGCCTCTTCCTGCTCTGTCACTTATAAAATGTCACTTAGTGCCGGTGTATGTACTTGGTGCAAGCTCAGGAAGGATTGCAAATTAATGTTTTGAAATATATTGAACAATTTCTTTCCATGAATGTGGTTAAGAAGAAAACATGCATTAAGTTAATTTTTAAATAGGAAAGTCGTTTTTACATAAACAAAGAGTGAATTATTTTTGTAGGGGTTTGGGGTGCCGCCAAATCAAATTCTGCTTCGGGCCCCAATTTAGCCAGGGGCCTTGCAGACATGCCATGAATGATTGTGTGAGCTTGAAAGTGGTTAGTATGAATCAGTGGCGGGCCGTGCGTTTCCCACCTAAGCCTTCAGTGATGTCCGACTTCAATGATTACCTTTCAAAATACCATCATTTATGTCCCCATGTGACCATTGCTGGAGAAATACTATACAAAAACACATTTACGCCCTACTAGGCAATAAATCACCTCGACAGTGTACAAAAAGGGTAATTTTCTGGCGCATTTAAAAAATCAATAAACCCGCATCAGCAATTAAAACATATCTTATGTGGTACTGTCAAAATTAAAATGGAAAAAAAACATATTAAACGTGAAAAAAATAAGAAATAGAATATTTGAACTTACAATTTGTAGCACCCATTCTACTTCGTATAGCCCCTCACAGTCGGTTGATTCGAGTGGAAATGGCGGGCATTTCCCCATTTCATCGCCGACATCGTCTCACAAGATGTAGTTTCTCTTTAAATATCCTTGAAAATTACCTTGCAAATATATATCTGCCACCTAATCAACGTTTTGTTCTCCTTCTCTGTGGGTCAACACTTCCCGCTTCCTGCTAAATTGCAACTTGTGAATGGATACTCACTTTGGAATGACAAGTGAGTATCCAAACACAGTCTCGTTAAGATCAGGCTACCTAGATAGGCTACTATCAACAACTTGTGATCTGATTGGCTATCGCAACTGTCTCTCAACTCTTGTGTTCTCAAATTCATCCACTAACGGTCCCGGTGAGTATCCAATCACATGACGCATAAATGTCACGTTCAACCTTAGGCCAGCTAGAACAGTGTTTTTAAACCTTTTCTGAGCCAAGGCACATTTTTTTCATTGAAACAATCTGGAGGCACACCACCAGCAGAAAACATTAAAAAATTAAACTGAGTAGCCGATATTGACAATAAAAAGTTATTCTCGCAATTGTTGGATATGACTTTAAACCATAACCAAGCATGCACCACTATAGCTCTTGTCTCAAAGTAGGTGTACTGTCACAACCTGTCACATCACGCTGTGACTTATTTGGAGTTTTTTGGTATTTTCCCGTGTTTAGTGATTTAGTTCTTGTCTTGCGCTTCTATTTTGGTGGCTTTTCCTCTTTCGTTGGTATTTTCCTGTAGCAGTTTAATGTCTTCCTTGAACGCTATTCCCCGCACCTGCTTTGTTTTAGCAATCAAGAATATTTAAGTTGTGCGGGCGCTATCCTTCTTTGTGGGGACATTGTTGATTGTCATGTCATGTACGGATGTACTTTGTGGACGCCGTCTGCTCCACACGCTGTAAGTCTTTGCTGTCGTCCAACATTCTGGTTTTGTTTACTTTGCAGCCAGGTCAGTTTAAGTTTTGTTCTGCATAGCCATCCCTAAGCTTCAATGCCTTTTCTTAGGGGCACTCACCTTTTGTTTATTTTTGGTTTAAGCATTAGACACCTTTTTACCTGCACACTGCCTCACGCTGTTTCCGACATCTACAAAGCAATTAGCTACCGGCTGCCACCTACTGATATGGAAGAGTATTTCACAGTTTCACGAGCTCTAGACAGCACCAATACTCAACAATGGCATATTTGCGGATTATAATTACTGGTTTGCAAAAAATATTTTAAGTCAATTAGGTGAAATTACATAATCTCCCACGGCACACCAGACTGTATCTCACAGTGGTTGAAAAACACTGAGCTTGAAGGCCTTACTGACAACAACTCGTGTCTATCAACTGTACGTCCCCGTTCACTTACAGTGCACAGACGCCCGCATTGTTGATTCTGAAGGCCTCTGGCAGATTTCGTACAGCATGGCAACATAAGCTAGCTGAATTTTGATTGGATACAAACTCTAAACAAAAAACAACAGCACTGGAAAGAGCATAATATGACATTAAGAGAATATGACTAATTTTAGATATTTAGGGAAAGTACATAAAAAAATTACTTTTATCTTTAATTATGGTCAGGATTTCTGGTTATGTTAGGCCAGCAGAGAAGGTCTTGCTGGCCCTGATGGCACACCACTGGTATGAATATGTAATACATTTAAGAAGTCTTTCCTTTTGTATTGCTAGTGAGCAGGTGGCTTATTTATGATTGACTGACTCCAAAACAAATCCTGTAAATAGTGTCATGGTCTGTGTGAGGAGATCGCCATGTTTGCAGAGTAAAAGACCAACAAACTTTACGCCCTTTGAGCAAATACGGCTAATTTGGCTTTTCAGACGCAACTCTTTCACTGCCTCAAGTGAAGGTAGTGCAGCTGGGACTGGTGCATTAACATTGCATTAGTGATAATGCATTATAAATAAGAGCTGTAACACTGTCAATATATACCAGGATTTCACAGCATTTAACAGTATTGTTTCAAAGTATCATTCTGTCAGCAAAATGTACTGTAACATTACAACACATGACTGTAAAAAAATTGCCCTTATATTTCACAGGGATGAACTGTTGACTTCACAGTAAAATACTGTAATCAGATAGTCCTCTGTAATATCACAATAAAATACTGTGAATTCAAACATATTTGTCTCTCAAGGGGTTTCAACAGCTTGTGCAGTCGGTGCACAGTATGCTGTTAAAACAAGAGAGTATGACATTACAACTGTGAAGTTAAAGCATTTAGTTCTAGCTTCGGGAATATTTTATATTAGTTGTTGTGAACAAAATTATCACGGTTTTAATTGTTATCGTGGTATTGTTGAATGTGCTCAAAAAGTACTTATACACACACTGCAATACTTTGACCAAGTTTTTCTTTTTAAATAACTAAAATAAATAGGCCCACTGTTAGAAATCCCACTATTGTGTATGCTTTGTGTTTCTTATGCTTCACTGTTGGGCATTGTGGCCTCCCACTCTGTTCAGTGGTCCTTAAACGCACCTTAAAAACACATCCGTCTGGTATTCCTCAAAGTGTCAATCACTCTGTTTAAGAGAGTGTTACGGAGGCCAGCCTGTGTTGCTGGGCCATGTGTACGTTGGTAAACCCTCACTCCCTGACGACCTTAAGAGCAGTACTGGCTAATAGGTTGATAGCCCAGGCTTTTAGCTCAGTAGCCAGCACACTTGTCTCTCATGCAGACAACCCATGTTCTAATTACGGGCAGTACAGAAAATAGCAGGGACTGAACCAGGCGGGTTAAAAGTGCACAGCTCGGAGGTTCAGTGTGCAAACTCTAGGCCCGGGGGCCAGATCTATGGAAGTAAAATTGTCTCACATCAACTTATATATATCAATATGATATTAATACATATGCATATATTAATAAATATACAAATACAAATGTGATATACAAATAAATAAATAATTTGTATAAATAAACGCGTAGTTGTAAATATATTTTTGAGATTTGAAAATATATACAAATAAAATGTATGAATATAAAAATGTGACATACAAATAAATCAAGAATTTCTATAAATACACGTGTATTTGTAAATATATTTTTGAGATTTGTATACAAATATGCTTGATTTTGTATTTGTATTTGTATTGAATTTGCATATGTGGATCGCTTTTTTGCTTTTGTGTCGATGAGACATTCCTACCACAAACCAG